>NC_064422.1:9217500-9387500 GCF_023375975.1 Astyanax mexicanus
ACTGAAAGATGTGCTGCTGGGTCTGAATCTGTTCAGTCTGACCTGTTTGGTGACAGTTGCCCTCGCTGGGGCATCTCGCTCCTCTACCCACGTCTCCTGAGTTCTGACCCCAGTCAGTGAGATAAGGCGGGCCTTTGATGTTCTCTACTTGGTTGAGTTCACTGGTTTCTGTCTCTTCCTCTGTGGATGAACTGGTGAGCTTTCTGCAAACAAATAATCACATGCTGATGAATGATTAACCAAAGCACACACAGACTGCTTGCTCTTTTGAAGATGTTCTTCATGCATTATCATGTCATGACATGTCATAGTGTAATGTCATAACCTCAACACAAAGTTAAATATTATCTCATGGAAAACACAGTGTACCACAAATACATCTCCAGCATTTGCTGAAACACAAAAAGCGTTTGGACACCTGATCCTCCAGTGTATCTCCTAAAATCAGTAACCATGCGGACCAAGCTGGCATATACTCTAAATACACTCACCTACACAAAACAAAGCAACTTGCTCTTATAGCCTACAACACTGAGACCAGACAGTTATTACTATTTTATAACACATAAAGTATATATAAATCCCAAGAGAAGCAGCAGCAGCAGGCTGTGGGGAATGACTACACACTGATGGTGAGTGAGAGATGAGAGGACACGCCCAATATGCAAATAACGTGACCAACATCAGGTGAAAACCCCTGCAGAATTGCTCCTTAGACCACATTCAACTAAAGAGTCAAACTGAGCATGTGCAGTAGCTCAGAGTAGTTGGCTTGGCCTTGACTAGGGTTCAACTACAGTTTGTAAATTTTGCCAACACAGATTATTTATTTATTTATTTAGACCTAAAAAGTTGACTTAAATTATGTCTCAATAGAAGAACCACTTCTGCAAAGAATTATTTGTGGTATCTTTATTTTAACGACTACAATATGTAAAAATATGATTTTTAAAATTTGTTTTCCATGATATGCTGTAGGCTTTTACGTACAAGTCCTCCTACGCTAAGCCAACCTGATGCTAAGACGGCGATTATAGAACCTCTGTCTTGGCAGATGGTCGACTCTCCTCAGCAGTCATTCCACAACCTCTGAAGACCCCTGGAGGACGTCCAAAGAAAACAATATGGTGCAGGAGAACAGCTGATTGGCTGATTCCTCATTCGCTTGCGCAACCGAACGCTTCTCCCATCTGGTTTAGCTTAGCTGTGGTGATGTCTGACCATCGACAACATTCATTCCTCCCATTTATTCCTTTATTTGTTAGAGCCTCTCAGCGTGATGCGCCAAACCAGAGCTGCCAGCTGAGGAGAGCGATCACATATCCCTTAAAGCCCCTTCACTGCTGCAGCCCAGATCCTAACTGTGATAACTGTCCTGAGGGCACTTCCACAGCAAGTATGTATATCAGTAAGCCATAACATTAAAACCACCTGCCTAATATTGTAGAAGTCCTCTTCGAGGAGCCTTAAAGGAATGGTTTCTTTCCTTAAAGCAGTTTTGGTAGGTACTGACCACTCCATACCAAGAGCACCCAACATCCCAACAAGACCTGCCTGATGTTCTGAGCCAATCGTCCAGCCATCACAGTTTATCAATTTCTCTTAGGCTACCTGACCAAAAAAAGTTACTGTCTCACATAGGCCTGTCACGATAATTACATTATCGACTTATCGCACATTAAATAGACATGACCTCAATAATACTTGATAATTGTGATATCGTATATTGTGTTTATTTGTATGTTTGTTCACATATACTATAACTGAACATTATTTTATCCAAATTTAAATATTTTTAGTTAAAACACACATTCAAATATTTACATAATCTCAAAGAATTATTTAGTAAATAGACCAAGTCTCACTAAAAAGTATACTAAAAAGAATGTATCACATGCCATCCATGTGTTGAGACAGTGTAATATGTGTGTTTTGACAAAAAATAAATACACTTTAAGAATTATAATATATTATATATCATAAATTATTTGAGTAATATTGTATAAACTAATTGTAATTAGGTAATATTGTATGCAGAAACTAAGTAAAGTTTACTAAAAGAAAGGATTGATTCAGCAAAAATAAATTAAGTAAAGTTTACTAAAAGAAAGGATTGATTCAGTAAAAATAAATTAAGTAAAATTTACTAAAATAAAGGATTCATTCAGTAAAAATAAATTAAGTAAAATTTACTAAAATAAAGGATTCATTCAGCAAAAATAAATTAAGTAAAGTTTACTAAAAGAAAGGATTGATTCAGTAAAAATAAATCAAGTAAAATTTACTAAAAGAAAGAATTGACCGATGTTCAGTCCCCTTATTTTCTCTATTTAACATTTAAGTCTTGAAAAACCGAGTTAAAGTTACTTAAATTTATCTGAAATTAAATTTACCTAAAAAAAAGCAAATGCAGAAAGTTGCGAAACGTATTTAAGTAAATTTTACTCATCAATTTTTTCAGTGATTTTTTTAAACTAATTTGTGATTTTTCAAAAATAGATAGTAATGTTTACCTTAATTAATTCAATTACTTTAAAGTAACCAAATGGCACAATTCTGCAGGAATTCAGGTAACAGACATTCAGGTAACATAACAGCGTTCAGTGAAGTCAGTGATCTTTAACAGTAAGTTTAATACAACAAAGAGTTTAAGAAAACAAATAGGGGAGGATGTTTGAAGGGAGTGACTACACATAGATGGTGAGTGAGGGCGAGAAGGCGCACCCACAGTATGCAAATAGATGGTACCAGGAGGCTATGGGAAAGGTGTAAGCTTTACTCATCAAAGCTTTATCACTTCCCAAACAAAAAAAGTAGAATAAAAAATGCATTCATGTGTTTTTTTTAATCTACCTGTTGGCTCGGTATGTGTGTGAATCATTCAGATCCCACAACAGTTCCTGTCCAAAAGAGCCCACACAAACTCCACAACTGGTCCAAAGACAGGCGTTAAGGTCCACTGACACACTGACCAGAAACAGGTCTTTGCCGTGCTCCAGAACCTCCATGCTCACTACCGCCTCCTCATGGGCTCTCCAAGTGTGCACTAGTGGAGGCTGCTCACTGACAACCTGAAAAAAAAAGCAGTAGCAGCACAAACATTAAAAATTAAATTAATCAGAAGACTAGTGCTGCTACTGTACACACAACCTCAGGTGTTCCAGAGACCGACCTCATCTCCATCATACAGGCCATACTGGGAGATGTTCCAGACCTGGATGGATCCTGTAGTGTCTCCAGTAATCAACAAACTGTTGTCATGGTTTGTACGTAAAGCATTTACGCGTTCATCTTCTCTTTGAGGAACATAGAACTTTGCTGCGAAGAAAGAGAAGGAGAGAAGATACAGAATCAGGTCCGAATAATTTCACCTGGTTCCACTGTTTTGTAAAAGCTCTACAAGCCTTTTCTACACTCTCCTGATGTTGTGGTGGGGGGGTGGATAAGGGTCTCCAACCATGAATCATTATTTTAAGTAAGAGTTATTGCTTGTTTGGCATTCTTTCATTCCCTATCTTGTTCTAAATAGGGGTTAATTGTGGCGTAATTACTCCACCCCTAAAAGAGAGCAAAGTTCATAAAGTTATTAAATAAATTATTAAGTGAACAATAAAAATAATAACTGTATATATAAATGTATAAAACATTTAAGAATAAGAGTGTGAAGGTGTGGTTATCTCCAATCACACCCTTCACTCAGATAGCTAGTCGTTTCCTAATTCATCTGCACTGGTCCCAGAACAGCAGTGATGCTTCTCTGCCACTCAGGGTCACGTTATGCAAAACCAAATAGACACTTTTACTAAGTTTGACTTCTCATTACTCCAAAATGAAACTTATATCCTTAATAGCATGTAAAAAGTTCTCCGATGATTTAATGGTGTCTTTTGATAACAGTTTGATTTGACTTTAAAATCTGGTTTATGCAAAACCAAGTATACTTTCTATCTTATTTGACTTCCCATTACTCCAAAATGCTACAGTAATATCACTTGATACTTATATGATTATGACCATATTTCCTTCTTCCCCTCCTTTACTTCTCTATCCCTTTATTTCCCTTTGACCTCCTTTAAGCCCTATCTAAAAATGGGTTATCTTAATTCCTATTACTTTTGTACTTCATTATTGTAAGTCGCTTTGGACAAAAGCGTCTGCCAAATGTAATGTAATGTAATGTAATGATTAATAGTAGGGAAAGGATTCTATAAGAATTTAAGGGTGTCATTTGATAACAGTTTGATTTGCTGGTTTTATAGGACTTCAAAATCTGGTTTATGAAAAAAACAAATAAACATTTTTCCAGTGGTTGACCTCTCATTACTTCAAAATGCTGCAGTAATATCGATTGATAGTTATGTAATTAATATTATACAAAGGGTTCTTAAAGAATTTAATGGTGTCATTTAATAACAGTGTGATTTGCTGGTTTTATGGGACTTCAAAATCTGGTTTATACCAAACCGAATAGACATTTTTCCTAAGTTTGACCTACTATTACCGCAAATTGCTACAGTAAAATCACTTAATACTTATGTCATTAATATTATAGAAAGACTTCTTCAAGAATTGAATGGTGTCATTTGAAAACAATTTGATTTGCTGTTTTAATAGGACTCCAAAATCTGGTTTATGCCAAACTAAATGGACAAGTTTGACCTCTCATTACTCCAAAATGCTAAATTAATATCACTCGATATTCATACCACTAATATTATAGAATGGGTTCTTCCAGGACTTAATGGTATCATTTGATAACAGTTTGATTTGCTGGTTTTATAGGACATCAAAATCTGGTTTATGCAAAACTGAATAGACACTTTTACTTTACTTTAAGTTTGACTTTCCATTACACCAAAATGCTACAGTAAAATAACTTACAACAAAGATGATATCTTTATAATATATTGTTGTGATATGATAACCCTTTCTAGCATCATAAGCCTCATCTGATCGACTGCATTCATTGCAAACAAGAACACAGAGCTGAATTTTGGCCAAACCGCTGTTTTATGGGATCCGTTCCCTTCATGTGATAAAAATATATCATCACACAGTATCCGCTGCAGCACACTGACGCTGTGCAGCGTGAACGCCCACTCAGTTAGAGCGTGTTTATGGCAGACGCAGGGGGTCATTTGGCAATACAGTGAGCTGTATAATGAGTGTGTGTAGGCCTGTATTGTGACACTCAGCACTGATGCAGATCTTGAGGCAGCAGCTGTGGGAAGGACTGCAGTACACTGGCTGTGGGGATGAGGCGTGGAACGCTGAGAAGAACAGCTATTATCTTACTTTGTAATTGTGGTGTTTGACTGTCTGTCACTTGCACTCACTTATTATAGTGTCTGAGTGCTTGTGCCTGTGTGTAATATAGTGTGTGTGTGTGTGTGTGTGTGTGTGTGTGTGTGTGTGTGTGTGTGTGTGTGTGTGTGTGTGTGTGTGTGTGTTTACCGTGGTTGTGTGTGGGCCCACAGATGCTCCACCAACATATGTATCCAGCCTGAGAGCTGAGCAGAAGAGCTCTGTTTCGCCACTGTTGGTCCTCAACTCGCTTCTGAAGGAATAGCAGCCTGTCGATGGGAGGATACACCCTTGACACACACACACACACACAAACACACGCATGTATAGTTATCTCTCCAAAAGTTTATAACTTAGGGAAATTAAATTCCCTGAAAATGTAAAAAAAAAAAAAAGTATCTGAATCAGTTTCTCTGATTTTGCTATTTATAGGTTTATGTTTGAGTAAAATGAACACTGATGTTTTATTCTATAAACAAACAACATTTCTCACAAATTCCAAATAAAAATAAAGTCATTTAGAGCATTTCTTTGCAGAAAATGAGACATTAATGAAATAACAAAAAGATGCAGAGCTTTCAGACCTCAAATAATGCAAAGAAAACAAGTTCATATTCATTAAGTTTTAAGAGTTCAGAAATCAATATTTGGTGGAGTAACCCTGGTTTTTAAACACAGTTTTCATGCATCTTGGCATCATGTTCTCCTCCACCAGTCTTACACACTGCTTTTGGATAACTTTATGCTGCTTTACTCCTGGTGCAAAAAATCAAGCAGTTCAGTTTGGTTTGGTGGCTTGTGATCATCCATCTTCCTCTTGATTATATTTTAGAGGTTTTAAATTCTTAAAATATTTTTTACTTCTTCAGCATTGTATAAGTGCTGCTACTAGATCAGACCAAGTGAACTAACCTCCCAGGCAGTGGGCGTTGAAGTCGAGCGACAGGCCTCTGTGTGTCCAGCGTCCAGACGATGATCTCTCCATCGTAACTTCCTGTGGCCAACAGCCGCTTCCCAGCACAGTGATCTGCTGCCAGGATGTCCTCACTGTGTAACCGGCCTGACTTCCACGACACATCTGCCTTCACGTACATGTCCTACACAGCAAAGGTCAAGAGATAAATTAACTCCCACAGAGATGATGCTAAAAACAGTTAAAAGTCTATTAAAAAAAGAGTAGTAGCTTGTTTTATAGTTTTAAATACTGGATATAATGGCCTTGCTTCTCATTTGCCAGTCTCCTAGAACACTGTGGACTTCACTTTCATTACATAAAATGAAAGTAAATACACAAGGAAATTCTAAATGTTGTTCTAAATGCATTGAGTGAATTCTATAGTTGTTTATTCTATACTTGAGTAACATTATACCAAAGAAGTAAAATAAGTAGGCAGAGTAAAATTAAATCTCTGTAGAGTTGGGCAGTAAAAATAATTTATTTTGGGTTAAGACTAAGATATCAAATTCCGTCTAATAACTCCAGCATTAAACTCCTAGATATTATTGGGGTAGGTACTCCTATAATTAAAAAAATTGCTTTGTTACTCCTATTTCATTTCAGCTTGTTTTCATTCTGGCTTCTCATCATTCAATAAAACCCCTATCCAGATAAATATCTTCATTTCTCTCAACATTAACATTTTAATAGAACATTAGGGGGTGGGTAGTGCACTATAGGACCCTGTGGATCGGCCTACGTTTTTGTTCTTAATGGCTTTATTTTCCCACCTTACATTACTTTTATAGTTATACTTTAATTAGTTTAAAAATCTGATTTTTTTACACTTTTACTTAAAGAGTAAAAAGCTTGAGTTGATACTAAAACTTCTACAGAAGTATTTTTAAACCTAGTATCTATACTTCTACCTACAGAGTAGTGAATGTTAATATATTTGACTGATGGTCTTGAGGAGGCAACAGAGCAACTAAGAAGCTCTAATATGTACAAAGGGTTTAATAAAGTGTAGGATTTAATTCCTCTATATTTGTAATGATGTGTTTGTTCAGAGTAAACTGTAAAAAAGAGGTTTTGTTACACAGTGTTTTTACAGACATTAAAGGCAGGTTATACTGATATTGACCCGTACAGTGTATGAGACAGTAACAGGCTGTACTGCTGCTGTGTTTGAGACACAGTAAGCTCTTGTTATGGCTGTTAGAGGACGGGTTCTGCTGCCTCAGCTCCTGTGCGACGTCAGATCAGTCATGAAGACTGCCTTTTCTGTCAGGCACGTCTCTGAGTACAACCGCAGAAACCCCAGAGCTGAGCACGGGCTACAAAAGGTCTTACCTAAAAGCCCGGGGCTGCTGTTTATCCTGGCTCAGGCTCTTAAGGTGGCGCTGAAGGAGATGTGTGTGCTCTGTGTGATTGACTGTAGGCTACTGTACTGCATGTGAGAACTGCCCTCACGTGTGAACCGCCGATGCTGTACCGAGCAACCAGCCGACTCCAGCCCACGGCCAGCAGCTGGTCGTCATGGAGACAGATAACCCCTGTGACCTCTGCGTCCGACACGGCCTCCAGTTTGTGGAGCGGACGACCGTTCTGCAAGCTCCACACCTACAGCACACACACACACACACACACACACACACACACACACAGCAGAACAAGTTCTCCAGTGTTCCTCGAGATTTAGATGCAGATTTTATCATCACTTTATCATCTTTATCTCTCTAATTTCACTGCTATTAATCAGGTTTAGAATACTTAATAATAGCTGTAACTTTCCCAATTTCCCAAGTAAAAAAAAAGTAGATTAAAGTATACTAAACATTATTATTTAATAGTGCACAAAAGTGTTCTTGTAGCCACATTATTATTAATCAGTATATTTGAAGTGTGCTAAAGTGGAACAACTTTTTTTTTTTTACTTATTATACTTTAATTGTATAAAAAAATAGTACAAAATTCAACTTAACTATACTAAAACGGAACTATTTTAAATAGAATTAAGTAACATTTAAACATTTAAATTACTTTATGTATGTAGCCCCATATTTTAAATATGCTTACAGTAAAATGACAGGATTATTAGGAATGTATTAATAATTGATGTTAAATATATTTATATTAGTGTAGCACACTTCTAGTATACTTCGTTGGGTATAAAAATATATTTTAATATACTGTACTACATTTTTTAGTGTGAATGTAGTAAAAAATGTAGTAAATTAATTTACCTTCTAAAAAGTTACATGATACGTTGTACTTTAAGTTAACTATTGTAACAGTGGTTTTTAACACACTTTGCTAAAAATGTACAAAAACGTGTTTTGAAAAAAATATTTTAGAAGTATATTGAATTACATAAAATTTAAAGTGTACTTCATAGAATATATACAGGGGTTGGACAATGAAACTGAAACACCTGTTTTTAGACCACAATAATTTATTGTGGTGATGGACAGTTCTGGTGGAAACAGGAGAGTTCAGGTGCACATTGAATTCCTCTTACAGCGTCCACAGTTAATCCTGTTGGATGTGGTTGGTACTTCTTGGTGGTATGCTGACATTACCCTGGATACCGTGGCTCTTGATGCATCACAAAGACTTGCTGTCTTGGTCACAGATGCTCCAGCAAGACGTGCACCAACAATTTGTCCTCTTTTGAACTCTGGTATGTCACCCATAATGTTGTGTGCATTGCATTATTTTGAGTAAAACTGTGCTCTTACCCTGCTAATTGAACCTTCACACTCTGCTCTTACTGGTGCAATGTGCAATTAATGAAGATTGGCCACCGGGCTGCTCCAATTTAGCCATGAAACCTCCCACACTACAATGACAGGTGTTTCAGTTTCATTGTCCAACCCCTGTATTTTTTTAAATACACTATATTGCACTGTTTAAAAAGTATGATCAAAGTTTAGGCCTGGAGTCTGAATTCGGTGATTTGGATGAAGAAATGAATACTTTTGGCAATATAGTGAGTGTTATGTACAAGCAGAGTTGTGAATAATTTAATTCAATATATGGTCTTTTTAAATTTATATTAGACATTTTTATGTAATTTGTCATTTTTATCGAGTAATCCCTACTCCACATTGTTTTCAGTGTTAATGGTGTCAGCGGGAATTCTGGGTGTTCACCTTGATGGTGCCGTTGGAAGCTGCAGTGATGAGCCGGCGCTGGCTGGGGTCTGCTGTCATGGCTGTGATCTCCTCCTGACCGTGTGCGTTATTCAGCTCCATGCACTTTCTGCCTGTGTTCACGTCCCACACCACCACAGAGGATTTAGCACAAGCTGTCACTACCTGTTCACACACACACACACACACACACACACACACACAACCATTTACAATAGCCACTATTAATTAGTTTGATTACATAGCAGTTTAAACTTTGCTAAATTGAAATGTAGAGTAGATGAGGGGGTGCAAAATGATACTTTCTGCCTTTTTTATCTACAATATTTATCTATAAAGTTTTTTATAATACACTCTCAGAAAACACAGCTGTGAACAGGTGTGAACTTTTACCTATAGGGATAAATGTGTACCCTGGCTGTTTGTACCTTAAAGAGCTACTAAACTCTAAACCATATTTTTATTTTTTGACATTAATATCTGAAATGCGTTCCTTTGAAGTAATGAAGTAAACTTTACAGTCCTGATTACATTTTTAGAAACCTTTCCTAACCTTTAATAAACACTTTTACTGTGGTAATGTTTGCCTCTGTAGCGCCCTCTCAGGTTTAACTGTGCTATAGGTGAGAATGATGTGTTTGTTTACTTTGGTACGCAGACACATCATTACAATATACAGATCCATCAATCAGTAATAATACCGCCTCCCTGCTCACCGCTATCAGAGGCACACTGCTGCTGCTGCAGCACAACCAATCAGCTCTCACTCCTGCCCTGCCTCTAAACCCATACATCACCCAGTGCTCCTCCCAAAATACCCCTCCCATTTACTCCTACCAAATACACTATAAAAAATTGGTGCAACAAAAAAGTAATGTAACCTTTTACAGTTTTACAGTTGTTTTTTTTGTTGTCAACTTCAATCCAACAAAGTATTTTGAGTACGATGAATTTGTCTTTCAAACATAGTAAAGCAATATTTTAAATAGCATGAACTTGAATTTAATTAATTAAATCTATTGAAATCATTTTGACAAACTTTTAAGCACATTAAAATCCTTTTAAAGCTTTGTATCAACACGTGTACAAAACAGTGCCATGCAAGGTCAAACATGCACCTTTTATGTAAATAGATCACTGATGGGGTCAATACTGTATTTGTTTTGTAGTTGTCTGAACATTGTTGTGAGACAAATTTGTTTTCATTCAGTCCCACAAAATAGAGAACACTGGTGAGGTCTGGTGAGGTTACTTATGTTGGATGAACTGTTTGTATCTTTTGGATTTGGATGAAGCGCAATTTCTCCACAGGGGCTTTATTCCCATCATGCTTAGCACTGGAAACAGTGAGCACACTCTCTTGTTCACTGCTAGAGCTGCAGTCTAAACGTCAGATGCTTAACCCCTAGAACACTAACGTTAAAATTAATAACACCATCACTAAGCGTTGGGTTTACACTGGGTTTACAACATACAACATCACATTAAATAAAAAAGGTACCATGGATGACCTATAAAAAAACAGACAAATTATTGAAAAAAACATTAATGACATCAATAAGGATCACCCTGAAGCTCCCCAAAGTCCCATACAGCTCAGACATCAGCAACACAATGAAAATAACATGAAAAAAATGTGTAGGTGTAAATCACCCGGCGTTAGCGTTCTAGGGTTAAGGAAATAAAGCTGTACCTGTTTGAGTTTGGGGATGTACAGTGTGCAGGAGAAGGTTGAGGGTCTGCAGTTGGAGGTTGGATTCTGCAGTCTCAGCAGAGACAGATATTCCCTGCAGCTGATCAGCAGTGCAGGAGCTGCAGCCAGGCTGAGCAGCAGTGGGAAGCTGCCCTGCTCCGGGAAACATGCAGGCTGAATGTTGGGGAACCTCAGAGACAGGGTCTTCACACACTGCTGAGAACAGATGTCCCACATCTTCAGGACCTGGAGGGAGAGACGCCAGAGGCCAAAGGTCATCAAACTCTGGAGGACAGATACTGAACTGTACTGTACTGTGAGTCGCCCCCAAACCCACCTTTTAAATAAGGCAAGGCAAGGCAAGGCAAGTTTATTTATATAGCACCTTTCATACACAGCGGTCATTCAAAGTGCTTTACAAATTAGAAAATACACAGAGAAGTCATATAAAAAATAATAATAAAAAAACATGTAAAAGAATAACAGTAAAAATGGAAAATAAAAACTAAAATAAGAGTCAAGAAGTAAAATTAAAAACATGTAAAAGAACAACAAGGAATTGGAAATAAAATTAAAATAAGAAAAAAACATAATATAAAAGTGCCGTTACAGAATAAAAGTGGGCGGAGCTGCAGTGTTTTAAACTGAGCTGAAAGCCTGATCAAACATGTAGGTTTTCAGTCTGGATTTAAACATGTTTAGTGTTGGAGCTCTTCTAATGCTCTCTGTTAACTGGTTCCATTTAAGAGCAGCGTAGTAGCTAAACGCTGCCTCTCCATGTTTAGTTTTTACTTTAGGCAGCTCTAACTGACCAGTTCCTGATGATCTGAGAGTTCTGCTCTGCTCATACTGCTGGAGCACATCAGATAAATATGCTGGTCCTGCACCATTAACACATTTATAGACCAGTAACAGTACCTTAAAGTCTATTCTGTAACATACTGGTATCCAGTGCAGGGATTTAAGGATGGGGGTGATGTGCTCCCTTCTTTTACTCCTAGTCAAAACTCTGGCTGCTGCATTCTGAATCAGCTGAAGCTGTTTGATGGTCTTTTTTGGGAGTCCAGTTAGGAGTCCATTACAGTAATCAATCCTACTAGAAATAAAGGCGTGGATGAGTTTCTCCAGATCTGCTTTAGACAGAAAATCTCTGATCTTATTTATGTTCTTGAGGTGATAAAATGCTGATTTGGTGACGGCTTTGACGTGACTGTTAAAAGTGAGATCAGAGTCCATTTGTACACCAAGATTACGCACTAGTTCTTTAGATTTTAGACTTTTTGAATCCAGATAGGCAGCTAGTCTGTGCCTCTCATTACTATTCCCAAATAAAATAATCTCTGTTTTATCTTTATTTAACTGCAGAAAGTTCTGTCCCATCCATTTATTTATCTGCTCAAGGCATTTACACAGTGAGTCAATGGGACTGAAATTGTTTGGGCAGAGGGCCATGTAGATCTGAGTGTCATCTGCATAGCTGTGGTAAGATATCCCATAGTCACGCATGATTTCACCCAGAGGAATCATATATAAATTAAATAAGAGTGGCCCAAGAATTGAACCCTGGGGTACACCACAGGTCACTGGCACAGTCTCAGAAACATTATTTTCCATTTCCACAAAGTATTTCCTTCCTTGAAGGTATGAACTGAACCATTTTAGGACAGTTCCAGAAATTCCAACCCGGTTCTCAAGTCTATCTATGAGAATGTTGTGGTCAATGGTGTCAAAAGCAGCACTGAGATCAAGCAGTAGTAGAATAGATATTTTTCCTGAGTCTGTGTTTAAGCGAATGTCATTGATAACCTTAATAAGCGCAGTCTCAGTACTATGATTGGGCCGGAAACCTGACTGAAATTGGTCTAGACAGTTATTTATGGACAGGAAGTGCATAACTTGCTTGAAGACAATTTTTTCAATTATTTTTCCAATGAATGGTAGATTAGAAATTGGTCTGTAATTGTTTAATAAGTTTGTATCTAAATTTTTCTTTTTTAAGAGAGGCTTCACAACGGCTGTTTTTAATGAATTTGGAAAATCACCCGACATGAGTGAGGTATTTACTATTTGAAGAATGTCTGCTGATATTGAGTAAAACACATTCTTTAAAAACTTGGTTGGTAATGTATCAAGACTGCAGGTGGATGATTTGAGGTGACTCACTGTATCAATTAAAACTTCTTCATTAATAGTGCTAAATTGGGACATGTTGACTATGATGCATGGTTTTGGAGAGCACGAGGGCTCGTTGGTGAATGTAGATGTACTGATGGCTTGTCTGATATTGTGGATTTTAGTATTAAAAAATTTAGCAAACTCATTACATCTCTCAGTTGAAACTAGCTCAGAGGTCATATATGTAGATGAGTTAGTTAGTCTGTCAACCACAGTGAAAAGAACTTTGCTATTGTTAATATTATTGTTAATAATGCTGGAGAAGTAGGTTTGTCTACATGTGCACATTATTTTATTGTAATCACGCAATCTATCTTTAAAAATTTCTTTGTGAATGTGAAGCTTGGTTTTAATAAGTCTGTTCCTATACTGTATGTAACATTTAATTATTGACAAACCATTCATATTCCCATCTCAGCCCAAGTCTGTCCTACTCTAAGTCAAAAGTTGCATTAATAAACTCTAAAAAACACTATAGTACTTTAATTTATTTTTACAGGGAAACGAGTAAAGTACTGTTTCAATAAAATACAGGGCATTGCTGTAAATACTGATAAATAAAATCAAGTAAATGCTGAAATAAAAATTTCTTCAGACCACCAATATTTTCATCACTTTTTCAAGAAAATAAAGACCTAGTCAGCAAGACTACACACTGATGGTATTATGCACAGATTAATATGTTTGTAAATTATAAACCAGTGAATTTTCCAAAATTTATTTCAGCAATTCAATTTAAAATGTAAAACTCATATATTATATAGATGTATTACACACAGAGTGATCTATTTTAAGTGTTTTTTATCGTTGAGGATTATGGTTTACAGCCAATGAAAACCTAAAAATCTGTGACTCAGGAAATTAGAATATTATATAATTGGTACTTTTGGCAGTGTGGGCAGTGTGCCAAGTCCTGCTGGAAAATGAAACCAGCATCTCCATAAAAGTTGTCAGTAGCAGAGAGAAGAATGAAGTGCTGTAAGATTTTGTGGGAAAACTAAACTACACTGACTTTAGACTTGATAATAAAACACAGTGGATCAACACCAGCAGATGTCAGACATGTCTCTCCAAACCATCACTGATCATCAGTATTTTTTACATTTCATTTGTAAATCAAGAGATCAGAGTCTGGAGGAAGAGTGGAGAGACACACAGTCCAAACTGCTTGAGGTCTAGTGTGAAGTTTTCACCAATCAGTGATGGTTTGGAGAGACATGTCATCTGCTGGTGTTGATCCACCGTGTTTTATCAAGTTTTTCCCAGAAAAGCACTTCATGTTTCCCTCTTATATAGTGTTTTAATCAAATTCCTGACATTGCTGTGAATAGAACATCCCCATATGAGAATGTTTTTAACTACAGTAATTAAATGCAAATAGTAATGCATGCTTGTGTTATTTTTGTTCAAAACTGATCATCACTTGTTCATAAAGATGTAATTTTAACGATAAAAAAGCACTCATAGGCACTGCCTAATGGCACAACCTAATGCTTTTATGTTGTATTTAAATATAGCTTAATTACAATTGAAATATACTTAAGTTGTCATGGGTTGTTCCAAAATACTACATTTAGAATGTATATATATGTATTTAAAAATATATTTTTAATATACTTAAATACACTTTTCTTTTACAAGGGATGACATAGATAAGATCATGTTTCAAACATTATTTAACCATAAATGATATCCCTGATCCCTGATAAATAATTCCAGGAGCCAATGAGAAACTTAATGTGGTAAAAAAAATGTTTTACGGGATTTTATTTTAAAGTGATGTAATTTTACTTACAGCATCTTTTGAATAGCTGAAGATCTTGTCCAGAGTTTGGTGGATAACCACGTCCACCACTGTAGTCCTGTGACCATGTAGCACAGCAGCAGGTCGAGAGGTAACGTAGCGGTTCCATATCCTGAGAGCCGGGTCCAGCCCTGCGGTCACCAGCAGACCCAGAGACCAGCTGATATCAAAACACAGGATTCCCTACAGAATAGATACAGATAAACTTCACATCAATAAAACCCTGTAAACATCTCTGAAACGTAAAGGCAGCTCAGGTCTAGCGCCTCTGCTGGCTGGTTGCAGTATGATGTGTAGTTCTGCTCATCTGCTAGGGGTGGGCAATATTATATTGTATACAAAAAGTAGTCTATTATTTACTGTGAAGCTTTAGGTGCATTTATTGTATAATTGTTTTAGTTTGCAGTTTATATGCATGCACTAAATATTCTGCAATATTTTTAACATTATGATTATGCTGTTATACTCTTACACTATATTCCTGAAATTAATTAATTATTTTTCTGTTTTCCTATATTGCCAAGTATATCGTTATCGCAAAAAATACACTGAAATATCGTGATATTATTTTAGATCAATATCGCCCACCCCTATCATCTGCTCATATTTTATCTCATAGTCCTTCTTTAAACTGTCTTCATATCTCCAGTGTTTGACTCCTACAGTTGATACTGATACTTTTTTTTTTTCCATATTTGGCTATACCATACGGTATACGGAGGATGGAGTTATACTTGGGAATTAAATGATTGACACACTTTAACAAATAGCACTTTTTTACAATAAAATAAAATATTACATAACTGCACAACAGTGAGCTGGAATTCACTACAGGAAGTTCACTACTAGCAGTGGATAATAGATTTGACTGTGTTACGGTTGAAGCCACTCTCTAACAGTCTAGTTTATTCTGCACAGCATGGCTGTTGGATCTAGAGCTTCTTTGAGAGTTTCAGGATTAATCCGTCTAGACACCACATTAAAGTGTTTTTACCACTTGTTATTTTGTTACCATATTACAAAATAGAAGTTTTAATACTCTCCTCTCACTGTATTCTTTATTAGAAACCAAACACACCCTTCTGGAAAGCCGCAACAACAAATTGAAAACACCACCACCCTTCTGAGTCATGTGTTCATATTTAGCCTCAAAGGCAGCGGCACAGTCTTTCTCCACAGCTAAAGGACGAGGCCAGGGTCTGGACTTTGATCCACGGGTGAAGCAATCTGTGAAATTGTGCAGTGGAAACTCTTGCAGATAAAATAAATACAAGAGTGTTTCAAACATGGTAGCATTGTGGGAGAGATGAGTTTCTAATGTAATAGAAGAAGGTAGCTGTTTCTGATGCCTTCAGATAACCCAAAAATTGTTATGGAAAAATCTCACCCTGGACTCCATCTCTTAAACAATATAGGCCAATTATCCAACCCATTTAATTGCTAAATAGCTGTACATCCCCCATCACTAGTGCTGCTACAACACAAAGAGGTTGAAGGCTAGCACACGCCTCCTCCGACACATGTGATGTCAGACTCTGCCTTTATTTAAACTGCTGCTGATACAGCATTACCAAGTAGCATCACAACGCTCTCGGAGGACTTTTTTTTTAATCTATGTTTAAAATGTATGTTTATACAACATGGGACTGTGCAATTATTTGATTAGATGAGTTGAAATATAAAAATGTAGTATAAAGCCCTATCCGGACATGATTAATAATAAAATATAAAAAATTAAAATATGTATTTCACACTTCTACTCAGTGATAAAACTCTTGCATCCGGACTGCAACTGTAAAAACAGGAGGACTAGTGAGTTTTTAGGCTTTCTCGGTCACATGACATCAGTAGTTCAGTAGCTCCTCCATTTCCACTCGCTGTTGTGTTTACATGGACCTCTGTGGAAACACACGTCCAAAGTGTGATTATGGTGCGCGGCAATGGACAAAAAGCTATTTTATCAAAAGTGAGGTGATGAAATTCAGAGATGTGAGTCCGGACGGGACTAAAATTACCGGAGGACCACAGAGTTCAGAGAAAAACAGTAGATAATTCAGCCTGTAATTTTCTCTGAAGACGTTTGAGAAAAACATGCACATGTTCATTCCAGACGGGAATAAAATCACAGAAGACCCCCCCCCCCCCCCCCCATAAAAGAGAAAATTACTGAGAAACGAATCCCTCTCTCACCTTCTCAATTTTCCAAATGTAACTTTCCCTCCTGTGCTTCATGTCCACAATGACCAATGAGCTGCTCTCACTCTCTGATGACGTAATGATGAGTTCAGCTTCAGGCTCATATCTGATTCTGTTGATTGGTTCACTGTGGAGTTTTGGGCTTTGTTGGTAAGAGACCAGAGAGTTCTGGCCGCAGATGTCCTGTAAGAGTGTAGAGACAAAACAATGGTGAATTATTAGTGTTACTCTTTAACTATGATCCCAAGGGAGGTGTTTCTAATAAAGTGACCAGTTAGTGTAGGTGTAGCACGGTAGGTGCTTTTAATAAAGAGGCCAGTGAGCGGAAGAGAGTAGATGATTCTAATAAAGTAACCAGTTAGTGTAAGCAGAAAGTTTGTGTTTCTAGTAAAGTGGCCAGTGAATGCATTCACAGGGTAGGTGTTTCTAATAAAGTGTCCAGTGAGTGGAAGCACAGTACAGTAGATGATTCTGATAAAGTAACCAGTTAGTGTAAGCAGAAAGTATGTGTTTCTAGTAAAGTGGCCAATGAATGCATGCACAGGGTAGGTGTTTCTAATAAAGTGGCCAGTTATTGGAAGCACAATGTAGTCGTTTTTTTAATAAAGTGGCCAGTGAGTGGAAGTACAATTAAGGTGTTTCTAATAATGTGGCCAGTAAGTAAAAGTACAATTAAGTTGTTTCTAATAAAGTGGCCAGAGAGTTCACACTGATCAAATTCGTACTGGTAGAAACACTTGGTGGGGTTCACACTGGTTGGAACGAGTCTCAAACAGGCCTTTGTGAGGCTGCAGGAACCACAGCAAGTTCACAGCTCCTCTCTCATCCCCCCACATCAGCACACACCTCTCTCCTGGAGCCTGAGAGAAGATAATAAGCTAATGGTGAGTCAGTCAATAACAGGCTTGCAGAAACTGTGAGGGAGTGTTTATGAGCATTAAATTAAATCTTATTTAAACAGTGCCTAGCTTCGGTCGCTCAACCTACCTCGACATTGTACCAGTAACAGAGAGCAGTCGCAACATGACCGAGTCCTGCAAAACCACAGACACGATAAAACAATATAAAAAAAAAATTCAGTAAGGTTAAAAATAGCCAAAATTTATTTTTTACACACACACTCAAAATGTTCAAAATTTTGAGTGTCAGAAACTCAAAATTGCACTTTAAACAAACTTAGTTAAAGATGAACAGTGATTGTCTTTATCATGACAATTAATCATCATAATCAAAAAGGTTGTGAGGAGTGCAGGGAGAGGACGAGGAAAGCGGGTGCATTTGCGAGTATTTATTAAGAAACAGTGAAAACAAACAAACAATAAACCAAAAACTTTAACTTTTTAAGAAACACGCCGTACATTTGGACTGAAATAAAACAACCGACAACTAAAAACAGACACAAAAGGGTTGTTTATACACACAGATGGTGACAGGAAACACGAAACACCGGGGAACAGGTAACGAGGGGGCGGAGCTACAGAGGAAAACACAGGGCCATCGGAGCAGCCTGGTGGCCAATCTTCATTAATTACACATTGCATCAGTAAGAGCAGAGTGTGAAGGTTCAATTAGCAGGGTAAGAGCACAGTTCTGCTCAAAATATTGCAATGCACACAACATTATGGGTGACATACCAGAGTTCAAAAGAGGACAAATTGTTGGTGCACGTCTTGCTGGAGCATCTGTGACCAAGACAGCAAGTCTTTGTGATGCATCAAGAGCCACGGTATCCAGGGTAACGTTAGCATACCACCAAGAAGGACCAACCACATCCAACAGGATTAACTGTGGACGCTGTAAGAGGAAGCTGTCTGAAAGGGATGTTCGGGTGCTAACCCGGATTGTATCCAAAAAACCTAAAACCACGACTGATCAAATCACGGCAGAATTCAATGTGCACCTCAACTCTCCTGTTTCCACCAGAACTGTCTGTCACCACAATTAAATTATTGTAGTCTAAAACCAGGGGTTTCAGTTTCATTGTCCAACCCCTGTACTTCTACATACAGAGTAATGAATGTTGATACTTTTCACACCTTTGCATTTCCTACTGTAAACTTTTTAGGTAAAGGCAGCGTACCATACAAGTGGGATTCCTGAATGCAGGCACTGCTGGACACGTCGATCAGGTGGATGTCCCGGCTCATGGAGGCCACTGCAACCTTGTGGATGTTTGGCATGTATACAGCGTCTGTGATCCAGCCTCGGAACTGCCTCCCTGAGCCTCCAGTCTCACCAGCGCCCCCACACAACTTAACCCAGAACCAAAAGAAGAACACTGTATTACTCAGAACTGTGGTGATACAGCAGATTGTGGTGCCAGCCGCTGAGTAGCAATGACTGATATATGATTATATGATAGACACAGACATATAATAACAGGTTATAACACTCATAACACTACTTTAAAACCTCCCTGATTGTATCATATAAGACTGATAACACACCTTGCCTGTCAGTGGGCTAACACAGGCATTTTGTAAATGTAGACGACCACAAGTGGCGCTGTGTGTGCAGTTCTCTGCTCACAACATTCAGAACTGTCTATTCAGAAATTCTGAAGTACAGTGGTATAAAAAAGGTTTTGGCACCCCTGATCATTTTCACGATTTTCCTTTATAAATCATTGGTTGTGCAGATCAGCAATTTCAGTTTAATATATCATATAGCAGAAGAACACAGTGATATTTAAGAAGTGAAATTAAGTTTATAGGATTTACAGAAAGTGTGCAATAATTTCTTAAACTAAATCGCGCAAATGCATAAATTTGGGCACCAAAACAGAAACATGACATCAATATCAAGTAGATCCTCCTTTTGCAGAAATAACAGCCTCTAAACACTTCCTGTAGCTTCCAATGAGAGTCTGGCTTCTGGTTAAAGGTATTTTAAAGATGGCTACACTTATTTTTTTATTGTCTATCACACAGAAATGATCTTATATCTTATATTTTGAAACATACAAAAATTTTCTACTAGAATGTAATATCTACTAAATTACTAGTTATAATAAAAAATGGTTTGATTTTTTATAGTGTATTGTATAATGTAAATTGTGCTTATGCTTAAGCTGTATGCTAAGTTTGTAATTCTATATATTTTTTATATTATACAAATTTGGTGGAAAACTAATTTAAGTGCATAAAATGATTCTGATACGCTAGTTGTGCACTGTCATTTGCTCACAGATTTTTTTCAACTTATTAATAAAATAAATTTGAGGGGCTCCAAGTGGTCCAACAGGCTAGGCGCTGCCACTATGATCGGTAGATCGCTGAGTCCAATCGTGTTCATGTACAGTAAGTAGCTTGTCATTGGCTGCCGGAGCCCTGAGAGAGCATAATTGTTCTTGCTCTCTCTGGGTGGGTACAGTAGATGGCGCTCTTTACCCTCATCACTCCTAGGGTGATGTCGATCAGCACAAGGCATCTGTGAGCTGATGTATCAGAACCAAGTCGCTGTGATGCTACTCGGTAATGCTACATCAGCAGCAGTTCGAAAAGAGGCGGATGAGGAAGATATATAATTGTGGTGGAATGGCAATGATATAATGGTGTTATCTACATTTATGTATGTATTCATTCATATTTTTTCTTCTTACCTCCAGAGACCTGATGGCCTGAAGACTGCTGCTGTTCCACACAGTGAGTGTCCCCCCTTTGCTGATGGTGATGTAACGCAGGGGCGGTGGCTGACTCACTTCCACTATACGAGTTACTGGTTCCCGCTGGTGAGATCATTGAGAACATCATTATACTGATGACCCTGAATGATGCAGTAACAGAAACATGAAGGGTCCTGGAGAAGTGAGATGCCTGGGTTGGCCTCAACTTACCTTGACGTGTCGGCAGTGGCGTATCAGTGGATCAGAGCTGATGATGCTTTGTTTAGGCTCGGATAAGTCTTCATTATGGGCGCTTTTCTGTAGAACGTAGGTGCAAAGCTTCTCCCACCCATCACCACCTTCACAGGAGAGGTCCAGCTGAAACAGGGAACACATCTGAACACATCTGCCCTGAGAACACACACCCTCTGACCAGCCTCACAGTCTGAGTCTGATCATTAATAACGAATACAGTCATATGAAAAGGTTTGGGCACCCCTATTAATCTTAATCATTTTTAGTTCTAAATATTTGGGTGTTTGCAACAGCCATTTCAGTTTGATATATCTAATAACTGATGGGCACAGTAATATTTCAGGATTGAAATGAGGTTTATTGTACTAACAGAAAATGTACAATATGCATTAAACCAAAATTTGACCGGTCATATTAAAAAGTATATTTCCTTACTATGTTCCTCACAGTGGAAACTGACAGGTTAAGTCTCTGAGACAACTTTTTGTATTCTTCCCCTGAACAACTATGTTGAACAATCTTTGTTTTTAGATCATTTGAGAGTTGTTTTGATGAGCCCATGATGCCACTCTTCAGAGGAGATTCAAATAGGAGAACAACTTGCAATTGGTCACCTTAAATACCTTTTCTCATGATTGGATACACCTGGCTATGAAGTTCAAAGCTCAATGAGGTTAACAAACCAATTTTGTGCTTCAGTAAGTCAGTAAAAAGTAGTTAGGAGTATTCAAATCAATAAAATGATAAGGGTGCCCATACTTTTGCACCGGTCAAATTTTGGTTTAATGCATATTGCACATTTTCTGTTAGTACAATAAACCTCATTTCAATCCTGAAATATTACTGTGTCCATCAGTTATTAGATATATCAAACTGAAATGGCTGTTGCAAACCTTTAATCGCTTCTGTATGTTTCACTTGTTCTTGGAAAAAAGGAAAAAAATAAAAAAGGAAAAAGATATTCATAAAAAAAATACATTTGTTCTCCCAACTTAAAAGTTTGTATTATCTTAGATACTGATGACCAAGAATAGATTTTTAAAAAATAAAATGTAAGCTGACATCACTCAAATTCGCAACTAAGAGTTGAATTTATTTAACACTATGAGCTTCTCATACTTTTAATGACCAAAGCATTAATCAATGCCATCTTTTACAATAGTATAGCTCAGCTGTTAGTGGGCACTGTAGCCTTTAGGCAACATAAAGCCACACTCAGCTGCAGAAAAGGGTAACTTGAACTTTACTACATCCTGTCGTCATCAGCTACGTCTCATCTATGTTTTATAATGCTGCACAGCACATTGAAAAAAGTTTCTTTTTAATTTCACAGTAAGTAAATAAAAAAAAGTTGCCATTAATGGATTATAAAATTGTTAAAAGTAATTCACTGTATTACTCTATAATAAGAATAGTATTTTTATTTTTTTGTAAACAGATTAGATTATTAGAGTTTTTTAGAGTAAGTTTTGGCACACTGTAAGCAATTCCTGTTCTTTTTTTTACAGTAAATTCATACAGCAAATAACTGTTTAACAATTATATGTTGTAAAATATATAACATTATATGCATCTTGGGATGTCTTATGAATATGCCAGTTTTGTATGATGGCTGTCTGTTGTCTGTCTGGCCACAGTGATGTAGGCGAATGGGAAGGGCTATCTTAAACTGCTGTAGGCTGAATGGGTGGGGCTAAACTGCTGTAGGTTAAATGGATGGGGCTAAACTGCTGTAGGTTAAATGGGTGAGGCTAAACTGCTGTAGGTTGAATGGGTGGGGCTAAACTGCTGTAAGTTAAATGGGTGGGGCTAAACTGTTGTAGGTTGAATGGGTGAGGCTAAACTGCTGTAGGTTAAATGGGTGAGGCTAAACTTCTGTAGGTTGAATGGGTGGGGCTAAATTGCTGTAGGTTAAATGGGTGGGGCTAAACTGCTGTAGGTTGAATAGGTGGGGCTAAACTGTTGTAGGTTGAATGGGTGGGGCTAAACTGCTGTAGGTTGAATGGGTGGGGTTAAACTGCTGTAGGCTGAATAGGTGGGGCTAAATGTGTCTCCTTTAAGACCCTTACCTCATTAACCAGCTCCTCTAATGAACTGTTCCAGGACTCTTCCCCCACCTCAGCAGTCAGAGCTGTTCTGAGCTGCTCCAGGTCTGAAGAGCCAGTTTTAGAGTCCCTGACTCTCCTTTGAGAGCGGACGTTTAGAGTTCGCTGTCTGGAGAAAAAGTCCTTAAGGAGATGCAGGTGCTGAAGCTGCAATGAGTCCTGGAGACCAGCACTCCTGTCAGCGTACCTGGACACCACAGGAACCATAAAATAACATGTTATATAAATTTGATGGGAAAAAATATAAACAAAATGACAAAACTGATCAGCCAAGTCATGCCAAGTTAGCTGATGGCAAGCTGCATGACTGGGATTCAAATCAGCAATCTTCAGATCATAGTGGCAGCACTGGAGCACTTGTCACCTCTATATCGCTTTTCTAAATACACTTTGTTGCTTTAAGTAAATCAATCAAATAGAATTTGTCTGATAGTTCCACCTTAAATGCTGCTGAGGCAATACACAAGCATCAGGCTGAAAATGTGGCACTTTGAACCTTTTAGACACTTTGAGTGCCTAGGTGGAACAGAATATTTAAAATATATTATAACAGAATATTCAAAATAAGCACCTAGGTGTTGTATGTTGTTTGCAATTTCATGTACAACATGAGCAGAAATGAAATGAAAATGAGAAGATGAAAGTTAAAGCTTTATACTCTTGGCTGCAGTAGGGAGAAATTAGTTGCTCAGATGAGAAGAAAAACTTGATTATTTTTTTCTTAATTTGTCCCAGATTTTAGTGTGTAGCTGTCAGGGACTTAATAAATCCCTTATTTTTATTTAGTGCTAGTAATTGTGTCACTATGGCTCCACCTAGTGCAAGACATGGTTAAAGGCAAGGCCCTGAATTTTTATAAATATGATAGTGTGGTTCATAAATTTAAATGTATATCAGATCTTATTCAGATTTTTTTTATCTGAAAATGTATGGATGATGTGTTTTTGTTTTCAACAGCATTTTTTCACCAGAAGAAAGTTAACAAGATAAAAGCAGCATTGTCAAAATTAAAATTAGTAACTAAACTGTATAAATTAAATGTTAATTAATTAATTTAAATTAATTAAAAAAACAATACTTCATAAACACACAGCTCTGATTTGTTGGTTGAATTTAAAACCTTTTTAATGACCTTTAATGACTCTTACCGAATGGTTCTGCTGGGGATTTCCTCCTCATACACTCTCCATGGGTCGTCTTTGGCCCGGTCATCCATATCACCAAACCCTAAAGATGGATCCTCTCTGGTATTAGGCTGACTGTGATGTTCCTCTGGTCACCTCGCTGTTGGAGGAGGGATGTTGTAGCTTTCCAAAAGCTGAAAATCTCTGAAATCTCTTTTTAACACATAGTTATTCCTTCGCACCAACACACTAGTTATTCAGCGACTCTCTCTCCCTGATCTCAGAGCGTTTACTCTTCTGTTTCTCCCCCAGGCTGAGCATTCCCAATGGCAGCAGCTCAAACAACAAGGAACCAGTGGTCAGCTTTCCAGATTAATCATCCATCAATCACCAAGGTAATCTCACACAACAAAGATCCAGCTGGAGCCAACACTGTGTTCACCAGTCACACACATTGATCACTGTAATGCACTGTTAGATTCCTTTTCAGTGTTTTTCCCATCCCATCCAAGCTGATAAACCATGGAAGGGCCCATATATCAGGAAAGCAATAATAAATAAGGTTTAGTGTAGGACAGCCAGTCAGAACTGAGCAAAACTGGATAACATACCTCTGAAGAATGTCAGCTTTGAGTAAATGTTCCACCAAGAAAATATTAATGATAGACTAAGAATGATTTCAAGTTATCCCGGTCATTGTACCAATGATATGACAAGCCATGCCTCAAGAAATAATATAAACATATTAGTACATATAAGCATTTCTGACATAGAAATCCCACAGAATCAGCAAAAGCTTCTAATAAACATACAGTAACATATGAAGTGTTCACATTGGTGGCAAATTAAATAAGCAGATTCTTAAATCTCTTTAAATCTCTTAAATCTACCTCATGGAAAATTAATACATTAAATGGTTATTACTAACCCTTTCAGACCCAATTTTCCATTGCAATGGACATTATAGGTCTGCAATTTAGCAATCTGTAGCCTAGCCGTCAACCGAGCACCTCACAGTTTGATTTAGGGCGTGTCAGTGTGTCTTTGCTATCGTAATGACGGGAAAAGTATGTGTGCTTCTTGAAACGTGCAAAAAGCATGTACTAATTATTTTAATTTATCATGGCTGTGTTCATTGCTGTGTCTGCATTATGAATAAAAAGGCCTATTTTTATTGTGGTCATGGCTTCACCATTACTGTAAAGTAATGGCCCCTAAGGTGACAGCATGTTAAAAATAAAATAATGCGTGGCCATGACTTATTAAGGCGTGGAAATAAGAACCTCACTTTTTTTTTTACATGATATCACAGGCTCTGTTTAATAGAGACAGTTAGCTAGTATTACAATGTGTTCCTCTAATGTGTTTATGTATTCTGACAAATATATAATCTAATAATCTATGTTATACTAATCTGTAACATAATGTGCACCACGTATTGTTAAATGCAGAAAATGCAACAAAAAATAATAATAATAAAAAAAGCGTTTTTATCTAAATTAAAGACTACTACTATGTTGTTTTGTGGCTGTACTACATGTCCCAGAATGCAGCGCGGCCCCGTAGCTGCCTAAGTTCCTGGATACATGTCAACTGCTAGCCAGCAAAGCTGTAAACAGCGGCAACTGTTAAAACATTAGAACCGCAGGGATGTCGCTCAGCTTTATAGAGTAAGAACTGCTTATTTATACATTTATTTGACTTATTTTAATCTATTTTAGCGTGTTCTAGAGACTGTTGTAGCTCGCTGGCTAGCACAATAGCTAACTGAGCTAGCTAACAACAAATTAATGCTAGCTAGCTTAACTAGCTAACCCTAACTGTCTAACTTTTGTGTAATTGGAGTTATTTTACTACATGTTTGTATTTTATTAATGAATAATGAAGCCATGTGTAATACAGGCTTAATAAGATGAACTAAAGTTTGCCTTTTACTTCACTATCTTGTTATATGAATGATTCTGTCCACCTTAAATTCTGCAGCAGTTACATTAGGGGGATTCAGAAGTCAGAATGTAAAGGCTCAGAAACACTAAAGCATTTAAGGTGGAACGGACAATTGCAAAAATAAGCAATTATTATGTATTTATAAAAGGTTAAGGGTTAATTAATTGGTCTAAAGTAACTAAGTACCTAATAGAAGCGTTTCATACCGTTTTATACACACAATATCGTGACACAATAATATCATTATTTTCTGTGAAAGGTTTTTTTTTGGTATATCTGTCTATGTTTGCAGTTTATATGCATGTCTTAAATGTTCTGTACTTTAGTATTATGGTGTTTATTTTGGTACATTACATTATTGTTATGTTAAATTTTGTTTTTATGTTGACATGATTTTGTTATTACATTTAAAAACTAAATAAAATTGTAAAATAAAAAATGTCCAAGCATTTGACTGGTAACGTTACTGTATTTAGTTGCAGTAATAAGGATTTAAAATTTTTGTTTTGTCATATTGCCAAGAATATTGTAACTGCAAAAAATATCCTAAAATATATCTTATTATTATTTTAGGGCCATATCATCCACCCTAAGTAACTAATAGCCTTGTTTGATTATAATCAATTACAACAACTCACATAAACTAAATATAAATGCTTGGGTTTTAAATGTAATGTAATATAATGCATGTTGCAACATAACAGTGCATTGAGCACCCCTTCCCCTCTTGTAGTTGCATCTAGAAGCATGTTGTTGATTTGAATTTAAATCCTTTTTGAACATCTTCAACGTGACCCTTTGCTCCTTCTGCAATCATGATGATTGCATTTACATTAGAGATGGAGAAAATTCTGCATGCAGTCTATTGGCTGGAGATGCAGCTCAGATCAGACACCAATATTATAATAAGACTGAGGTGAAGATGTTTTTTTTTTTTCCCCTCAAATACAATATTCTCTTTTTGTCTTTTGTCTTTTTGCAGCTCTGTATGTGAGTGAGGGAGCTTGTCTGTTGATGGAGGACTTCAGGCGGGCCTACATGCAGCTCTGTAAGGAGGCTGGGGTGGAGCCCCAGGAGTCAGTCCTGGCTCAACTGCAGGGGACGCGAGCGGCAGCTGGAGGAACCAGGCTGGACCTAAGTGGTCAGAGTCTGACCGTGGAGTCTTGTGCCGTGCTGGGAAGGACGCTGCAGAAGGACACGCTGTTCACTGAGCTCGGCCTCAGTGACTGCATGCTTAGTGAAGAAGGTGAGTCTAAACTGACCTTATTACTGCTTATTACTTTACCTTTTAGACCTCTAATCTTCTCTTCACTGCTGAAACTGAGACTCGGTCCAGACATGTTAAGCTAAAGAGCTAAAGGCTAAAGCTGTTTCCATGTGGGTCAGCCAGACGTCTTCCTGTAGCAGTTTTCTCCAGTTTCCAAGAATCTTTTGAAGGTGTAGGAAACAGTACTCACCACTCTCTGGCTTCATCTGTAATTTGTCTAAAGACTGAAAGACTTCTACTTTCAATAGTTACAGAGTTCTCTGCTTTTCTTTGTCTTTTTCTAGTTATTATGATGATGAAAGTGTGAATGTGCTGTGTGAGTGTGTAAATGCTGCAGTAGAGAGTGCAGTAACATCATCTGTTCCGTCACTGCTTTACTACAGACAATTTTCTTTGCCATTTACCATCTGTAAGCTGTTAACAAATAAATTGTTTGCTAAAAATCACACACTCCTTTTTAAACAACATATGACTTTTATACTTTTTTAGTTTTTCATTCATTTTTTTCTCTTAAAGGTCCTGGCAGTTTACTAGAATTTTTTTTACACTGGATTAAAAAGCTTAAATGTCAAAAATAAAGGGGAAAAATTGCGGAGTTCTAAACTTTTGATCAGTAGTGTATATACGGATGGTGTCTCAGAGGAAGATCAGCTAGATGTAGATGCAGAGGATCCTTATGGTTCAATTTTTTTTACAGCGATTTTATAATACTGTTCTAATAGGTCTTAAATGCTCAATGAATGCTTGTTTAATTTTAAGGGATAAATTAAAGTACCTGTAGTAGATAAAAAAAAATTAAAATACTGGAAAAATATAAAATATGGCCCTATAACTTATTTAACATTGGCATTGGCATATTATCTTAAACAATTTGAAGGACAAATAGATTGCTCTGATGTATATAATCAGTACCATCTGTTCTGGATCTGCGTTTACAGGTGCCAAGCTTTTCCTGAGTGGGCTGTGTTCCAATACCACAGTAAAAGTCCTGGATCTTAAGGTAAGATCATAGTCATGGACTTTAAAATAGCCATTTCCTTTAATAGAATGTGCTTTTTTAAAATTAATTTATTAATGCATGCGAAAAGGGAATTTAATATGTTTTATGTTTGCAAGTACAGCACACTGAAATGTTAATGATGAAATGCTAATGATCATCAAATTCTTTAATATTAATAATTGTAAAATTCCTTAGGGGAATAACTTAAGAGGAGCCGGAGCAGAAGCTTTGGGGAAATTGTTGGTGAGGAATAAGACGTTACGAAGGTGAATGCCCATGTTTTACATTAAAAAGCACTATAGTTATACTCTAACTATAGTACCAGCTTAACAATTGTAAAGAGACAGACTCACTCATCAGGTTTCTGATTTTGCTGTTTGTATGTATAACGTCTGCTTCTTGTTCACAGGCTTGTTTTGGAGTGGAATGCTCTCGGGATGTGGGAAGAGGGGTTTTCTATATTCTGTGAGGGTCTCGCATCTAACAGTTGCCTCACTCAGCTAGACCTGCGTAACAATCAAATCAACCATCAGGGGGCAGCTGAGCTTGCCTTAGCTCTGAAACGAAACTCTGTCCTCCAAGAGCTTGGTGAGTGTTTACAGACAGGCATTATCGGACATCCCCACGTTTTGTGATCTCTAATACAGGAGTTTTGAAGCTTTGACTCCTCATAGCTCACCTGTTCATAACAAGAAAACATATCTGCTCACAAGAAAAAAAGTTTTTTTTTGTATATATATTTTATTTATTTCTTATTTCATACTTAAGAGCTGACACTAAATGTAAAATCTGAACAATAGATTAGAAATTATATCTTCTATTTGTGTTCAGTCACAGAAAGTATGTTTTTTTTAGGCTCCTACTCCTAAATTCATATTTTAAGCCTTTGATTTTTGGGTTGTACTTTTAATTTATTTTTTCTGAGGAACAGTATCACCATTCTTGGTTAAAAAAAAAATCACAGCTGAGATTTTTAAATCTGATGGTGTTTATTTTGCCAAATTACATTACTTCTGCAATATATTTTTTGTATATATAATGTTCATATTTTTAACGTGATTGAGGTTTAAATTTTTACTATACAATTTTTTTCCAACATACATTTCTTTGACTCTCCTACTGGATGCAAAACATTTGCTACTTTTTAAACTCCTCGTTTTTAATCAGAGGTGTGGTGTAGACAGATTTTCACTTAAAAAATCTGCAGCAGCATTAGAATAAAGGATGCGTCTCAGCTGATTGACTACATTTGGGATATGTTTAAATAGATTTATGTGTGTATGTCTGTGTTTGAGGCAGATCTGCGGTGGAATAACATTGGCCTCCTGGGAGGTCGAGCCTTGATGGACGCTCTGCAGCAGAACCGCTCTCTCCTCCAGCTGGAGATGGCCGGCAACAACATCCCCAGTGACATCCTCAGATCCATCGGTCAGACAAATACAGCAGATACAAGTAGATTTACTGTTTCTTCATTTTCTGCTAAAGAAGTCAGTCAGCCAAGACAGCGATAGTTACAGTATCGACTTTTTGTAAAATTAATGGACATGTCCTCTATCATTTGTGTTGACCTTGATATTGCTCATTGTGTTTACTCAGCAAGGAGAGCCAGTAATGTGAATTATTTATTTAAATTGGTATTTATATGCTCCATTTTAATATATTAAAAACAACCACAATGATCCTCCAGATAGTTGAAGTTAAGTCAGTTCTCAGTATTGATTGAACAAACAGGACACAGCTTCATTTAAACCCTTTTTAACTCTCTCCAGAGCAGTCTATGGAGCACAGCTCAGATCGTCAGTCCACTATGAGAGAGAGCCGCTCTAGAACCCATGTGCTCAGCAAGGAGATCCAGATCTTAAAGGAGGAGAAGGGACGGCAGGTCAGTTCTGCTGGGAGTTGTAGTTTGGAGACTAAAATGTTGTCTACTTGTTGACACTAATGCTCTATTTTTTTATTTTTAGTTTCTAAGCCTCATGGAGACCATTGATAAACAAAAGGATGAAATGGGGAGAAGCAGCAGGTCAGTCTTAAATTAGGTTAAATTTAAATATACAGCTTTGGAAAAAAAATAAGAGACCACTTATTATTATGAGTTAAGAGTTTATTTTATGAGTTTCTTTGATTTTACCAAATTGAAAACCTCTGGAATATAATCAAGAGGAAGATTGATGACCGCAAGCCATCAAACCAAACTGAACTGCTTGAAATTTTGTACCAGGAGTAAAGGCATAAAGTTATCCAAAAGCAGTGTGTAAGACTGGTGGAGGAGAACATGATGTCCAGATGCATGAAAACGGTGATTAAAAACCAGGTTTATTCCACCAAATATTGATTTCTGAACTTTTTATGAAACTTTATGAATATGAACTTGTTTTCTTTGCATTATTTAAAATCTGAAAGCTCTGCATCTTTTTGGTTATTCCAGCCTTTTCTCATTTTCTGCAAAGAAATGCTCTAAATTACAATATTTTTATTTGGAATTTGGGAGAAATGTTGTCTGTAGTTTATAGAATAAAACAACAATGCTCATTTTACTCAAACTTATACCTATAAATAGCAAAATTAAAAAAACTGACTCAGAAACTGAAGTGGTCTCTTATTTTTTTCCAGAGCTGAATGTGTCCTTGTTGTTAATGGTTTGATATTGGGATTAATCATTACTGCTGGGAATTTACAACTCAGTTCAACTCTGCTTGTGTGTGTGTTATTACTACTGATGAACATCTCACTCAAATTCTTCTAAACTTCTGGTCAGACGTTTTAGGATACCACTATTTTTTAGTAGTCTGGTAGCAGTGCTGCATGTTTTAGAATCTTTAAATATCATAGCCTTATCTTTCAGAAACTCATCCATTCGCGTGGGCCAACTTCAGGAAGCTCTGAGCGAACGGAAATCAACCGTGAATGCCCTCACAGCCAAGTAAGCACACTCCCACACTGTCTAGCCACTCCCACCCTGACAAAATACAAAACTGTTTAAATGTAAAACAGAGAAAACAGATTTTCTATTTAATTAATATATGTTACTTAAAATATCTAGCATAAGATTACATGTTTTTATACCCCCTCCCCCTTTCCCTCATAGTAAGTCTGTGTGGATTGTTCCCATTTCTGTTTGCACATGAAGACACTGCAATTTAACTCCTTATTAATTCCTTATTATAAACCTGCTCAATCTTTGTGAATGGGATCAAGTCTCAGCCACAAGTTTTCTATTAGATCGAGGGAATCGAGTGGAATAAAACGCTATCTGAAAAGTGGTTAAATTTAACTCTAAAGTGTTTAATCAACAAATTAATTTTTACGGTGTGGAACAGTGTTGTAGTGTGTGTATGCACTGTTCTGTAATAGACGGCGTGTGGTTTGTTGTTTTGACTGAACAGGCTGCAGATGACGGAGGCGGCTCTAGCGATGTCTGAGCAGAAGGTCAATAACCTGGGAGACCTGCTGACCAGAGTGAAGCTGGAGAAGACTGAGCTTATGGAGAGACACTCCAAAGATATAAAGAAACATCAAGAGGTTCTGCAGTCTAGTTTCATTTCAGTTTTCCTCTCAGCTCAGCAAAGTTATGCTGGATTTCAGTGTGTAGCCTGCTTCTTGGTATATTATAAGGCTTAGCTTCTATTACTTAGCTACATTATTCTTGCATATCCTTGTAGCTCTAGTTTTAAAACTACAGAAGCGTTTATTTATTTTAATGTTGACGATTATGGCTAACAGGCAATGAAAACACAAAAATCAGTGTTTCAGAAAATTATAATATTATATAGGACTAATTGGTACTTTTGGTAGTGTGGGCAGTGTGCCAAGTCCTGCTGGAAAATGAAATCCGCATCTCCATAAAAGTTGTCAGTAGCAGAGGGAAGCATGAAGTGCTGTAAGATTTCTCAGGAAAACCAAACTGCGCTGACTTTAGACTTGATAATAAAACACACTGGATCAACACCAGCAGATGACATGTCTCTCCAATTTGTAGGATAACGTCCTGCATGAAGGAAAGCTTTTGAGGGAGGTGAACAGTCTTTCTGAGAAGAACCACCAGTTAAAGAACAAGGTACAGGAGCTGAAAGTAGTATGTTTTTGTTTGCACTTGTTTTGTGGTGTGTGTGTGTGTTAATGTGATGTGTGTATTCTTGTGCTAGCTAGAAGAGCGTGAGCGACGCTGCAAATCTCAGCAAGATCAAATCTTTGAGCTGAAGCAAGAGCTCACAAACTCCACTGCAGAGCTGAAACTACGCTTAGCCCAGGCTGAAGGTACCATCATCTCACATCTTCTTGTCTCTCTCTTTAACACATTCACACACACTCACACACTCACACACACACACACACACACAGTATCTCAGACAGATGTTGTTTCATCAGGGTGCTTTCTTAACAGAGCGCTTGGACATGGAGAAGAGAAGAGCCAAGCAGGCTCTTGAAGACATGGACAGTTTACGGCAGAAAGAGGTAATTCCATAAGCAACACCCAAGCAACCACATAAGAGACCACTTAAAGCAATATTATGGCCTAATCCCATTTCTCTTTGCAGCAATTAATATTATTATCCATTTCTCTGTGATGGTTAGCTGAATTTAGCTTTTATTAGCTTTTATTTTATTTTATTTTGTTTTTTCATTCCACCTTAAATTCTGAAGCCTCTGTCATCTGTTGCACCATTTAAAATGGAACGGGGACTATTAGAGATTTCCTAATTCTTTTCATGAAAAAAATGTTCATAAACAAAACATTGAAACTACACATTAAACTATAGTAATATAGTGATTATGATCTTTTTTTAATGAGGAAAATACTAAAATTGATGTGTTTCTTGATTAACTGGTACCACCATCTTTCCAGTGGCTCTCTGTTTAAAGTGGTCCTTACGGTCATGAAAAACCTGAAAAAAGTCAGGGAATTTAAAGTTTTGAAAAAAATATAAATACCCAGAAAGTTTTGGAATATTCATGGAAATTTGGTCTACAAGTCTTTGTGATTCTGTTTATCGATGGAGAAAATCTATTTTGAGCTAACAAAATCTGTCAGCTCAGAGTTAATTCAGTAATTTAGCCCTACATAATGGAGCTCTGAGGATCTGACTCACATTTTATTATTAAAGGTTGTTTTAGATTCATTTTAGACCTACTATAATGAATTTTGATTATAGTTTTAGTTGATTTTTGAAAGTTGATAGATTTAGTTGATTGTTTGATCATAAAAATTTGCCTTGTAATGAAAAAAGTAATGAAAAATCATGGAAATTTATTGGTTAAAAAGTGTATGAACCCTGCAGCCCCCATCAAACTCCAGCTGATGCAGCTTTAACCAACATCACACTATTAGTTTGGCTAGAGAGCACCGTCTACCCACCCCTGAAAGAGCACAGCCAATTGTACTCTCTCAGACTCCGGCTGCTGATGGCAAGCGTTATGATTCAGGATTCAAACTGGCGATCCTCAGACTTTTGTTTAAGCATAAAACAATTAATTGTAGTAATACCCACAAATAATCTTTTTTATGTGTAGGTAGATCACATTAACAGGCATCTGGAAGAAAGTGAGAGAGCTCTACAAGATCGTATTCTCAAACTGGAGGGTCAGCGGATCCAGCTGGAGGAGGCAAGATTAAATCACCTTTTAGAACTTTTGACCTGGACTAAATGCTTTATGAGAGAGACAGAATTTACTTAGTTTTGAGCTGACCATCTTGCTTTATTTTCACGCAGGAGCTGAGCCGAGTGAAGGCCGCTATAGTGACGGAGAGAGCACAGGCAGAGGAAGAGCTCGGGAAAGTGAGAACGCAAGTGCGGCTGGAGGAGGTACAGAGCTCCACCAATAGAGCTGAATTACCCCTATAGACTGATATAGGCTAAATGTGTGGGGCTAAAGTGCTGTAGGCTGGAAAGGAGTCAAGGGTCAATATTTAATTGAAGATTGTATAGCTCTGGAGCAAAAATAAGAGATCACTTCAGTTTCTAAAACATTTGTTGTTTTATTCTATAAACTAAACACAACATTTCTACCAAATTCCAAATACAAATATTGTCATTTATATAGAGCATTTATATGCAGAAGTTGAGAAATGGCTGAAATAACAAAAAAGATGCAGAGCTTTCAGACCTTATATAATGCAAAGAAAACAAGTTCATATTCATCAAGTTTGAGAGTTGAGAAATCAATATTTGGTGGAATAATAACCCTGGTTTTAATCAAAATTTATATGCATCTCGGCATGTTCTCCTCCACCAGTCTTACACACTGCTTTTGGATAACTTTATGCCTTTACTCCTGGTGCAAAAATTCAAGCAGTTCAGCTTGATTTGATAATCCATTTTAATTTTAATTATGTTCCAGAGGTTTTCAATTTGGTAAAAAGTGGTCTCTTATTTTTTTTCCAGAGCTGTTTATTTATAGTTCTTCAAATTGGATGTTATTCATGACTGTGTCTCCAACCCTGCAGCAGCAGCATCTGAGCAGCATGGAGGAAAAGCTCCGGAATGCCCGCCAGGCCCGGGACGAGGCTCAGAGCCACTGCACCCAGCAGAAGCAGACCATCGCTGAGCTGCATGCACGTACAGGCCAGCAGAGCATCGAGATGGACGCCCTGCGCCGCAGAATAGACGAGCAACAGCAGGTGCTTTACATTAGGCTTAAAGTTTTGAAAGTCATAATTAAATGTATTTAATTAGCTGGAGCTGTGAGGCTTATTTGTGCACGCCAGCATGTCCAAAACAAGACACTAAAATTATGCCTGTAAAAAATTATTTGAGTACCTCATGTGACAGTTAAGGGCTTTATATCTCATCTTATGTTCCAATTTTGGTCCTTTGGTCTGGATTATGGTTCCCTGCACATTTTACCTGCTTATTTGGTTTGAGAGACTGTAACAGGCTTAATAAGCTGATCAGAAAGTGTGCGTCTGTGATGAGTGGGAGAGTGGACAGATGTCGGGGAGATAGTGGAGAAAAGGGTGAGGTGTCTGATGCAACAGCTGAACAACTGCAGACACCCTCTGCATGAGACCTTGGCAGCTCAGACAAGCAGAGGCTTCTCTCACTGCGGTGTAGAACTACAAGTTTCAAAATATCCTTCATTCCTGCTGCTATAAGACTGTATAACATCAGCTATTGACAGTCTGCTCTGTTATTACTATGTGTTTTTTGTCATTAGTAGTTGTCTTGTGTTCTGTGATGTACTTCTGCACTTGTGTGTAGTTTATTTTTGTATATGTTTGCTGCTGAACAAATGAATTTCCCCATTGGGGATTAATAAAGTGAAGTCAAGTCAAGTCAAGTATCCTGACACTGTTCTGCTGCTTGTAGGAGCTGTCTGGGAAGGAGCAGGAGAAGATGGCGGAGGTGGCGCGGGTCAGGGTGGAGCTGCAGGAGCAGATTGGCCACCTTCAGGCTGAGAGGACGGCTCAGAGCAGCCTGAAGGAGAAGATCGCTGCTCTGGAGAGAGAAATGAAGGGTAAAACCAGATTAGTAAAGGCTGTTTAAAAAAAATGGCAGGAAATGCTTGATTACAGGATTTGCTTGGCTAACTAGATGATAGGATTTTGGCTTTTGCTCATGAATATTCCTATATGCAAACATATTGCCTCTGATTGGCTAACAGCACTTCGATACCAGGATGCACGGACGAGATGGAAAACAGTATAAATAAAGACATTTTTGCACTAATAACTGTTTTTGCAATGGGTTGGCTGAGCCGCAGCAGAGTTGGAACAAAACCCTGGGGTGGATTTTTACTTTTAACTAGTGTAAACAGAACTGTTTTTAACAGACACCTACCTATCTCAATTGGACTTCGCTGGTGGTGTTCCATAGACAACCATGCTAACCATTCTAACTCTGAATTACTGGGTAAAGCATAAAACACTGATGTGTTATTCGCACAAATAACACAGGAATGAACTGCATGCTGTTCCTAGCGCTGTTAGCTCCTATCTGATGAGACAGCGTCGCTGCCCGGCTTCAGCTCTGCCTGTGGGCGATCGCGAGCCAAGGTGGGCGGGGCCATGAATACTAGTTCACGGGTTGATGTAGACACGGTGCTTTTCCTGATCGACTTGTTTTTCTGAATATTTTCTTTACTAGCTGCTGTAGACAGTGGAGGTTGAGAAAGAGTTTCATGTGCAGCATCATAAACAACTCAGAGAGACTTACTGTATTTCACAAACAAGAAAAACAAGAAAAAGTGAATTTTAACAGAAGGTCACATTTAAGACCGCTGTAACACTTTCTGTATGGTTAATAAAACACTCTACTTCATTTATCTTGTGTTTATTCTAATATTATGCACTGTAGTATTTTGTATTTGAAGAGTATAGTTTATTTGTTTTGCAGCACTTAGTACCTCCCACCGCGAGGCTCTTCTGGATAAAGAGAGTGAGATATCGTCTCTGCTGGAGCGTCTGCGCATGAAGGAGGGCGAGATTCAGCGCATGCGTGAAGACGAGGCACAGAGGGCCAGCTTCCTTCAGAACGCTATCCTTACGTACGTCCAGGGCTCCACGCTGGGACACCTCAGTCCCAAAAAATAACCCGCTGGAGACAGAGACACGGACCAATTCAAGCTAGACTCCTACACATGAACTATCTCCAGTTTCCTCCATAAATACACCTGGGTGGTCTTATTGTGTCTTATGAATTTGTACATTGTAAATACGATGACATATCACACAGCTATAAAGATGAGATATCATTTAGAGCATTATATTGGTCCTTTCATCGTGGAATGTTTACATGCTGTAAAGCAGAGCTGGTGTTTTCAAACAGTACAGTCACAGCGATGATATTCTTACCGATATGCATATATCTTTGGTATATCTGTGGTATTATGATTTTTTTTTTCTCTTCAACATGAATAAATTATTTTATTAAACCTCTTCACCCTAACCAGCCGATATCTCAGGATAAGCCATTTCAAGCAAGGCTTTTTTGGAACAAATGCAACAAATAATATTTAATCCATATTTTGGACAAAAACTGAGAGAGAAATAGAGAGTTTTGAATTTTCTGTTGTTTGCTGGTAGTGAATGAAAGACAGGTCAAGATTTTTGCTATTTTATACTTGAATATTTCTTGTATTGTTTTTACACAATAAAATGTTTACAAAAAAATGAGAATGGCATGTGTGGTAAAAACAATTACTTTTGTTCTCATGTAAACGCACAAAATGTGCTTTCAGTGGATGATTTTTCAGTTTTGCCCTGACTGTAACACTTAACATTTTTTTTGGTAAATAATTTATTTGGATTACAAGAGTATCTCACCAGTAAACATACATATAATATAACTACTGAAGGTAAACAATAGATCAATTCTACTTTTTAAATATGATCCTTCATAAACCAAATAGTAAATGTCTGCAGATTCTGCAACCATTTTATTTGCACAGTGGGTGCGTCTCTCTATCTCATTTACTTAACATCAGTGTGCAGTCAAGCCCCTCAGTTTTATTTAATATTGTTTTAATTTTTAATGAGCCTGATTTTTTTTTGTGTGCAATGGTTGACTGGCCAGTCTCAGTGTTGAAGAAAACGTCCTCAACTAAGTCATAATTATGAGATAGTAAGTCGTAATTATGAGATACTAAGTCATAATTATGAGATAGTAAGTCATAATTATGAGATAGAAAAGTCATAATTATGGGATAGTAAGTCATAATTATGAGATAGTAAGTCATATTTATGAGATAAAAAGTCATCTCATAATTATGACTTTCTATCTCATAATTATTTTACATTTACATTACATTTGGCAGACGCTTTTGTCCAAGTACAAGTTATGTACTTAAGTTAAGTTACAAATTATGACTTTCTATCTCATAATTATGACTTAGTATCTCATAATTATGACTTTCTATCTCATACTTATGACTTAGTATCTCATAATTATGACTTTTTATCTCATAAATATGACTTACTATCTCATAATTATGACTTACTATCTCATAATTATGACTTACTATCCCATAATCATGACTTTTCTATCTCATAATTATGACTTAGTTGAGGACGTTTTTTTTTTCTTCAGGTGGCGGAAATGGGCTTCCATATTAAAACAGAGCACAGTGATGGCCCCTTTAAAACCGCTCGGCATTTTCCGTACATTTCCGCCGAAGAGCCGAATCGGCGGCGGAGGGCTGGAACCGTGTGTGTGATATTTTCAGCTCCCCATCACAAACTGGAATTGCTAAATACACTAAAACTGCGAGATTTAGACACACACCGGCGAAGCTACGCTTACAAATGCAAGCTATTAAATGCGTGGTGGTGGGAGACGGGTGAGTAACGTTCATGTTCTTATAGATACTAACGGGGAGAGAGAGAGAGAGGGAGGAGATAGGGAGGGAGCATCTTCAGAAAAACACACACTGCAGGCTGTTGGAGAAAACCTGAGACACCTTATAAAGAATAAAACATATTTAAGCTCAGATTATGCTCTTATATTTGTGTTATAGTGAAATAAATCCCCTGTTTCAGTTCGTTTTAGAAGGAATCCAGTGTTAGCTTCGTTTTCTCCAACCTCTTGGTCAGAATTGTCCGTTCCACCTTAAATGGTGCAGCAGTTACATTGAGGCGCCACCATTTAAGGTGGAACGGACGATTCTGACCAAAAGGTTGGCTAAAAAGCCAACTACGCTATTTTAACTGAGCATTCTCTAAAAATATACAGAAAATTATTTCTAAATCTGTTAATACCATGTTTCTAGCTAATATTAAATCATTTTTAATTCAAAAATTGTATTTTCATTGATGCAAGATGAACCGAACGTGGTGAATCGATACTGAAGAACCGATTCTTCCAAAAACTGATTCGAGTAGCTTCTGAGAATCAAATCTAGTTTATTATGATTGAGAAAATAATATATGAAATATTATAAACAAAATAGCTAGATATTATTTAATATTATTATTATTTTTTTTTATATTTTTATAAGTTTATTTTTTAAATAGAATTCTGTGTTTGGCCTTTTATTTTCCCCCATTTTAATTAAGCTATATTCGAAAATACAAAATTGGGTATAAAACATAATCATTATTTTTTTGCAAATAGAATTTCAAGAAAAATAAAAAGGTGAATATTCTCTCAATTTTCACATTTGTCCATTTTTGTATCTTGTAACACAAATCTGTGGTATAATCCAACTTGCAAAATGCAGTGTGGTGAGTTCAGCAAATGTTGGCTGTAATGTATTCTAAATAATATGCATTAGGTGTGAGCGATATGAGAAAACATTGAATAAAAAATATATGTATAGTAATAATAACAGGAATACACTAAAGCAACTAAATTAATATTAAAAATATTTATTTAAGGATGATATTGCACACGACTAGACAGAAAGATAGAGTAAACATTGAATCAAAAACATATATAATAATTTTACGAATACACTACTGTACTGCATCAAAAAAGTACATTTTATTTGAGGATATTATTGCATACAATATGATGTATATGGCAAACCCCTATTTTTTTTTTTTTTTTTTTTTTACCAAATTCTAATAGTAAGTAAGCAAGTGATCTTATATGTCATGATATCAATACAATATATGCAATCCATATGTCCAGGGTTAAAGTAAAATAGATAGATAGATTTATATATTTTAATATTTTATTTATTATACCAGCAGGAGGGACAGAGGGAGTGTGGCCCTGGGCAGTGTGAATCTGGGACAAAGTCTGTCACTGAGACACACACACACACACACACACACACACAGCAGTACACACAGCAATACATCAGTTAACAATCTTGGCTTTATATGCATTATAATGCGTGTATAATTTGTGTATATGCGTAATAATAGGACACCTAATTAAATTTATACATATTTTAAACATTTTTAAACACGCTGAACTAAACAAAGTACCAAAAGATACAGTACCAGTCAAAAGTTTGGACACACCTTAAATCTAGTGTTTTTTTTTTCTTTTATATAGACACCTGGAATAGCTTTCAGTTAACAGCTGTGCCTCATCAAGAGTTTTCAAGAGAAATTTCTTGGCCACGTGATCAGCCACACTAGCAATTTGAGCCCCGGAGGAGACCACCGGAAGTTAAAAAGAAGCTTCAGCTGTACTCAAAACCTTAAAAAAAAATCATGCTTTTTTTTATCTTACACAAAATTCTATGTATTGTTAATGCACAAAAATTCCAGTTCTAAGTCTCATTTAAGGCCTGAGTTTAAACTAAAAAGCATTAGCAGCAGAGAATAACAATCTGCTTTGCTTTCCTAGTCTGGGACTAAATTCAGGTTGCTTGGAAATGGGAAAGGTTGTTAACTAACTGTTATCTCTGTTTTTTTTTCTCAGGGCTGTGGGTAAGACCTGTCTACTAATCAGCTACACCACCAATGCCTTCCCCGGCGAGTACATACCCACAGTGTGAGTACCCTCAGGCTTTAACCAGGCTTTTACCACTGTTAGCCTGCTTACTGTAGCTTTAGCTGACCCCCATTCAGACGAATGCTCCCTCAGCCTGCAGGAAAATCATATTTATTCATATCTCCCCCCTCTAACAGCTAATGCAAGCAAAATGTTATTTTAGGATTGTAGTAAAGGAGGCTTGGCTTGTCTATCTTTATACATACTGCAAATAACACAGCGAATTACAGCACAGTTGCACCAGTGAGAAACCCAATATAAATCCCCCTGGTTAACTTTACTGATGCTCATACTTGGCTAAAATAATGCACACATCCTGTCTTAGCTATGAGCACTGTGCTGACATATGATGTAATGATCAATATTGTAGAAAAAAATTACTTTGGAGTATGTAGGAATAATACTGCATCCCATTTCATTTGAGTTTGGATGTTGGAATTTCTATGTTCCAATTAGGAACGCTCATAGGTCAGATTTCCTCTACAGAAAGTTGTAGACAGTAGTCACAAGCCTATATTAATAATAATAATAATAAACTTTATTTATATAGCACCTTTCATACATTAAAATGCAGCTCAAAGTGCTGTACATAGAAAAAGGCAATCAAAACACTAATAAAAAAGGAAAAATGTAAAAGAAAAAAAATGTAAAATTAAAGATAAAAAGGAACATTATATATTATATTAAATTTTATTTAATTACATTATATATTACATTATATATTATATATTATATTAAAGTCTAGTCATGCAAAAAAAAATCAATTAATAAAGTAAAATAATCATAAAATAATAAAAATGAGTTAGAATCTTGGAAAATTCTGTGATATATATTTTTGGTCATACATCCCAGCACTAATCTGACGTCATTCCCAGCTCCAACGTCCGAGGTACAGTAAATGCAGCAAAAGCTTCCCTGTAAAGCATGTTTAGATATTTTTATATCTGCGATATATTTGCAATAAAACAGAGAATTTTACCAGATCTTACCAGAAGTCAGAAATTTGACATGTCATGAAATCAGTAACCCACTCTGTGTTTCCACTATTGGAGTTAAATAAATGATCTGCCTCTGGTAGATTTTCTTGGAAAATGAAAATGGTGTGAATTCTTCTTTTGTATTAAGCAGAAAAAAGTTTTGTGTGATTGTGGTGATGATGCTATATCGATGTTTTGCAGTGCTCCTCTAATTGGGGAAAAAGTGATAATATTAAACAGTGATCCTACACCTGTCCTCTGAATTTATACAAAATATTGAAGATGGTAAAAGATGGAAAATTACACCCTGCTTGTATCCAACCTCGTTTTCAATGATATTTGTTTTTACAAACACAACATAAAATGTTTTAGACCCAAACCCATCTAACTCTGTACCCATTTCCATTTGGTGAAATAGTTTTCAGTGTCCAAGTTTTTAAAAAATTCAGACAATTTGATTTTATTTGCCACAACTGTGAACGTAAAGCATTTAACATCAAACATCATTTTTTTCACATATTAACCATTTAATTATGCAGAGTTTTTTAAATACTTGGAATTCCTAAAGAATGAGAGATGAGGAAGAATTTGACCTTAGGTCACCACATAGTGATGCTGATTAGCATGACCATGCATTAGCCAGTGGGATGCTCTATAGAGCTAATGAACCGTGCAGTGATTCCTATCAGCATCAAATTCCAAATCCAGAGTGAAAGTCAGCAGTGACGTTTCAGATTGTGGTGAGCAAATCTGAATGTTCACGCTCCTCACAGAAATAAATATCTGGTCCTTTAGGGTCACTGGTTTAGAATGCAGGTTGGATTTTTGGAAATCCATTCTCCACCTAAAATAAAACTAAAAATATTTTGAAACATGACCTAATCGAGACGTTTCCCTACACAGATTCGATAACTACTCCGCCAATGTTATGGTGGATGGGAAACCGGTCAACCTGGGCCTGTGGGACACAGCAGGACAGGAAGACTACGACCGCCTTCGCCCTCTCTCATATCCACAGACGGTCTGAATCTCAGTCTCTCATACACTTAAAATCATATCATTAAATAATGTGATTTTAATGTTGTGTGTTTGTATAATTTCTCCACAGGACGTGTTCTTAATATGCTTCTCCTTAGTGAGCCCTGCATCCTTTGAGAATGTCCGTGCAAAGGTCTGTGTATAATATTTTTCTACGTGTTTCTTTATTTGTGAGAAAAGCTGCTTAAAATTTAAATGACAGAGTTTTCAATGTCAGAATAACAGAGACAATGTAAATATGTTGTGTGTAAACTGGCAAAACAAATGTATTCTTCCAGTTAATCCAGAGGTTAATTTAATTCACTTTTAATACTACAAAGCTGGCTCATATTAAACTATTCTATTTTTTGTTAGAAAGTTTGCCTTAAAGAGAGTAGAGAGACTTGAATGAGAGCTAAGCTAACTTAACATAGGCATTTTGTCATCAGAATAATACACTGCAATCAATAATACAATCAGTTTTCAAAAACTAGAAAAAATATATAAAAATTTAATTCGGGTAAGCATTGTAAGATAAAAAAAAAAAAGCTATTTCAAAATCTCAAAATTCTTGGAGTAAGACTGAAATAAACTAAAAATTTTATATTTTACACTTAGACACACTAAACTAAATAATTTGACTGGTGACTTTTTGTACTTATTTTGAGTTCAAATTACGTAAAATTAAGGGAAAATAGGAAAGGAAAAAAGAGACTGGGTAAGCAAAATAATCTTACAATTGCAATGCATGGTAAGATCTAAAAGCTTATATAAAAATATGTAATATTGCTATATACTGACTAAAGACAGCTAGCCTATATGTAGACTTTATACAACTGGATCTAGGTTACACTTTCTGCTTATTTCTGTTTGTATTATTGGATTTTTTTCCAATATATATACAGCTCTGGAAAAAAAAAATAAAAGACCACTTAAAAATGATGAGTTTCTTTGATTTTACCAAATTGAAAACCTCTGGAATATAATCAAGAGGAAGATGGATGATCACAAACCATCAAACCAAACTGAACTGCTTGAATTTTTGCACCAGGAGTAAAGCAGCATAAAGTTATCCAAAAGCAGTGTGTAAGACTGGTGGAGGAGAACATGATGCCAAGATGCATGAAAACTGTAAAAACCAGGGTTATTCCACCAAATATTGATTTCTGAACTATTTAAACTTAATGAATATGAACTTGTTTTCTTTGCATTATTTAATTATTAGTTTATAGAATAAAACAACAATGTTCATTTTACTTTAAACATGTACCTAAAACTAGCAAAATCAGAGAAACATCTCTGATTCAGATCTTTTACTTGTTTTCACAGCTGCATATATATTGTGATAATATTACTTCCAGAAACAAAGGAGTAAGTAGTAAAGGAGTAAAATGATAAGATTAAAGAGTGAAATTAATTAAATTAGATTAAATTAGAGAGACATAATCTCGCTCTTGTAACAATGTCAAGGAAAATGGCAACAGTATGAATGTTCCTTTTCATCAACCAACAAATAAATTGCTGTATTTTATTGAATTTGTCTTACATAACTTTGCGCATCCTGTGATGTAACTACTGAGCATTATCACATTGCGATGGTAATATTAAAACTATATATTGTGCAGCCCTACATTCTATGCAAATTACACTAATTAGTCGTTGAATAACAGTATAGCTATTTATCATGGTATTTATCATGCTTATTCTTCTGTGTACAGTGGTATCCAGAGGTGAGACATCACTGCCCCAACACGCCAATCATCCTGGTGGGCACCAAGCTGGACCTGCGTGACGACAAGGACACCATCGAGAGGCTGCGGGACAAAAAGCTCTCGCCCATCACTTACCCACAGGGCCTGGCCATGGCCCGAGAGATCGGTAAGAGCAGGAAATGTATTTTCATGTATTTTCTTTTTTTATGTTTTGTTGCACATTACACTATTTAAGAGCTGTTGTCCATCAGAATAGACCATGAACTATGAACCGGCCAATGAACACGTTTATAAACCAATGAAACAGTAACCTGGCACCACTGGTGGTCTAGCTTGATTATGCTTGGTCATACTGGTGGCCTAGCTTGGTCATACTGGTTGTCTAGCTTGATTATGCTTGGTCATACTGGTGGTCTAGCTTGGTCATGCTTGGTCATACTGTTGGTCTAGCTTGGTCATACTGGTGGTCTAGCTATGTTATGCCTGGTAATACTGGTGGTCTAGCTTGGTCATGATTGGTCATACTGGTGGTCTAGCTTGATCATGCTTGGTCATACTGGTGGTCTAGCTTGATTATACTTGGTCATACTGGTGGTCTAGCTTGATTATACTTGGTCATACTGGTGGTCTAGCTTGATTATACTTGGTCATACTGGTGGTCTAGCTTAGTCAGGCTGCTGATTATGCTTGTAGACCTTGCAGAATGGAAATACACCATGTACTGGTCTAGAGCTAAGCTGGTCAACCAGTATTGAACTTTCCAGTCTGTTTTTCCTTGTCTGTTTAAAACACAGCAGTACTAGCTTAGCATATAGCATCACTAGCATTTTGCCTCCTTATTGAGGTTGTAATTTCCTCAGGGTAAATGTAGATGTGGGGTATGGAACGGTTGAATGATCTGTGGTGTTATAGGTAATATAGGTAAAGTTTATATCTGAACTCAGGCTGGAGCTTCAGACGAGTAATGAGCTGATCCCTCAGAGCGAGTGGGTTTATGGGCAGTGTTGTCATGTGCTGGAGCTCGCTCAGCTCACTACAGTGGTCCATTGTGTGAACAGCGAGAGTGTGGGGGGTGTAGAGATGCAGAGTCACAGAAACTGAACGGCCTCCGTGAGGAGAACCACGCATCCGCTGGAACAGAGGACTCCTTTGTGGCGCTGCGTTTCCCTGGGCCACTGTCCTGAAGCCGAGTGGAGCTTTAGAGCCAGAAACAATAAGAGCCTGACTTGCACAAGAACGCTGTCCCAGATAATCGCCTCAGCTCCCAAAATGAATTGCTTTCTCTTATTTTATATATCTGTCTTATATCTGTGTGTGTGTCTGATCAGACTGGGCAGAAAGAAGCTAAAGTAGCTTACATTTACACAGCTTTAAAATTCCAAGAAATATCAGATAAATACAAATAAAGAGAAAAAATACAATTTAAAACTGGATGTAAGATGATTTCACTCACTAAAACATCTTTTTTAAGGCGTCTAAGTATTTATTTTTAAAGTATACTTAACATGGAAAAGTACATACTTTTAAAATGAAAATATATAGTTAAATACATACTAAATGCACTATTTTGTAAAAAATTATCGTAACTTAAGTATATTTCAGTTGTAGTTAAGCTATATTTAAACACAACATAAAAGCATTAGGTTGTGCTTTTGCATGCTTTTTTCGTATAACTTCTGCAAACATAAGTAGATTTAAGTATGTGTCTTTTAACAGAATTTTTTATACACTTTTAAGTATATAGTAAATGTACTACTTACTGTACTACTGTGTATTGATGCACATATTGTGAAAACCTTCAAAAACCTACAAAAAAAACATTAAATTGCACTTTAAGCAGTAATTAATGCCACTATATATATTTTTTTCTACCGAAACAATGTGTAATTTAAAGCATAATGGTTAAAAAAACATATCAAAATACTAAGAAAGTATATTTAATGTGTATTTTCATAAAGTATATAAAATAGAAAATTTGAACATAATTTAAATGCTCTTAAGTATACTATATACAAGTGCTAGGACCCGTTCTGCCTTTCACTCTGAGAACTTTCCAATGCTTTTTGTAATAACTACACTAAAACACAGTACTGTACTTTTACTCTCAGTTCTAACTACTTAAACAATACTTTAAGTACAAAAAATGTTGAATACTTTAGTACTTCCACTTAAGTGTGGAGCTTATAGAACGCTTTAACTTTTACTTAAGTCACTTTCTGGGTCTCTAGTACCTTATGCACTGCCTTGCCAAAAAAAAAGGCTCCACCTGGATGTAATAAGTAAATGATGTGGGGTTGGTTGATGCTGCAGTTGGTCTGCAGGTGTAGGTTCAACAACAGTATGTGCTGAAAGAATGAGGTCAGCTGACTACCTGAATATACTGAATATAGACCAGGTTATTCCTGGATCAATTGATTTTTTCTTCCCTGATGACACGGACATATTCCAAGATGACAATGTCAGGAATTATGGGGCTGGAATTGTGAAAGAGTTCAGGGTTCAGGGAGCAAGAGATCATCATTTTCACACATGGATTGAGAGAGTTCACCACAATGCTACAGTGAATGTGTGAAGCTGCAATCAAAGATAAAGACTGTCCAAAGAAATATTAGAGTTTGTGACCTTTTTTTTTTGGCCAGGCAGTATATATATATCTGCTAAATGAACATGCTCCTTTTTCTTCTTCCTCTCCTCCTCCTTCTCGTTCTCATTATATTAACATATCGGTTTGTGTGTTCTAGGTGCTGTGAAGTATCTGGAATGCTCAGCTCTGACCCAGCGTGGCCTGAAGACCGTGTTTGATGAGGCTATCCGGGCCGTCCTCTGCCCCCCGCCTGTTAAGAAGCGAGGAAAGAGGTGCACCCTGTTCTGAACGCTGGGACGACCTGGAGGAAGGTCCCAGCAGCTTCCTGCCCCACCCCAACACACACACACACACACACACATTGCTCAACACTACAGCGGTAGGATTCTCCACTGAGAGAGTCCTACACCAAACACTACGTCCGTCAGGCTCTGAGACAGACGCCTCAGTTTCCCGAGGTTTTTTTCCATGTGGAGAGTTAATACATGTGTGTGAGAAAGTGTATATATATGTGTGTGTGTGTGTGTTTACTCGAGTCGTTGGCATGGTTTGAGCCGAGGGGTGTTGTTTGGTCAGAAACATTGTGGTAGGTGGCTTTTTTAAGTCCGTGCTTGTTTTCCCTTTCACACCACGACACGACGTCCCTTTCACTATGTTTTCTGGTGATCACAGTGTGTGTGTGTGTGTGTGTGTGTGTGTGTGTGTGTTGACGTGCTTGTGAGAAGAACAGTGGCGTGGGCTACTGGACTGGCTACATGTTTAGATGGTTGCATAGAACGCTCACATGTCCTTGATATCGGTTCTGCTCCTGTTGGCTCTAGAACAAACCACAGGTTTGTAATGTTGATGATGGTAAAATAGTGGCAAATCTGATCAAATGCGTTTTCTGTTGGGACTATATACAGTATTCAGGAATAGTTTTAGGCACCTGTGGGAATTTCAGTAAAGAAAAAGTGCAGTTCTTATCTGGTCAGTAAGTGTTTATTAGCTCAGTAAAACACTACATTCTGCGTTACAATAAAATAAATAGAAACTGCAATTTTACAAAAAGCAGAAAAGACTTTTACAGCCCTGTTTTCTTTCATTAAAAAACATTCCTAACATCTCCTAATCTCTCCTCCTCATCTGAGTTTAATAGAGTTTAATTTCTAGTTCTCATCATATTAATCAACACCTGGTTTGGTAAATTACTGGTAAATGTGGTAAATCAGGTGAGCTGCTGATGGAACTGAACATATTATTCACATGCTGGCTGAGGGAAATCATCCAGGAGAAATCTGAAATCTCTACACTTTGTTCTTCAGCTCGACTCACAGGATTGAACATACTTAGTTAAAAATGAGAATTCTTTGTTACGTTTTACTGTATTTATGTTTATTTGCGTCTGTTCAAATCATATGTGGTGCTTTTTCAGGTAAAAACACTCGTATTGCTGAGATGGATTAAATGGATTAGTGTAATTAACTTTGGTGCCTAAAACTTTTGCACAGTGCTGTGTGTATATATATATATATATATATATATATATATATATATATATATATATATATATATATATATATATATATATATATATATATATTGCCGCACAACACCTGCATGCATCCTTTTAGCATTTTAATGATGTGCAATTTTTAAAACATCTTGTCAGGCATCAGGCAGTGTATTTATAACCAGAATTCTTTGGTGAATTAACTTTCTGTGAGGGAGCTTTTAGAGTTTGTAGAGTTCTGACCTGGTAAGTTTCTCTAGAACAGAGTATTTTATACCAAACCCACTCTGAATTCACATACTAATCATTTAATTAAGATAAAGTTTTCGAAATTTAGTTCAATTTCCCTTCAGTCAGGCAAGTGTTTGATAGATGGATAGTTGGATGATATGCTTTTTTTTTTTTTTAGATAAGAGAATTAAACAGGATGTCATCTGGTTATGCTGGGAAGTTGATCCACAGGAAAATATATAATCCAGAGTAAATATATTCCAGCAAAACTAGATCTAAATACAATCTGTGTAATCTATGTAAGACGCTTTCCTGCCCCCAAAATTGGGTCCACTTTGGAATACACTCCACTTGTTTGTGTTTTGTGTGGACGTGAGCATTTGCTCTGTGTCTGTGTGAGTGTGTGTGAGGGAGAGAGAGAAAGAGAGAGGACAAAAAGAGAGCTTTTATGTTTGTGTGTGTGTGTGTGGTCACTAGCAGTGTCCTCCTGCACAGGTGCTACAGCGTAACTACAGTGTTTCTGGAGCTGGAGGAGAGGAATGATGTTCACAGCTGCCAAAAGACATTTCCGTGAATGAGTGAAAGTGAAAGTGGAATATATAAAACACTGTTTTAGATGAGAAATGCATTCATTAATAAATCTACTCATGTCTTACTGACCTTCTTACATCAGTGCTTGTTTTTTTATCTGGATATTAATCAACAGAAATGGCTGATCATCAGGGGGATCGGGACAATTCCCGGTGGGCTGCTCTGAGTGTGGGCTGCTGAAAGAGCCAAAAACAGAACCTGACTGCAGTAATCCAATACTGAGTTGTCCATTGGTCCAAATAACTGAAGTTCCCGGCCATTAGCCAATCACGAACGTGACGCCACGTCTCCAGAATGAACCTGCCGGTAGTCACAGCAACTGCAAAGGGTAAAAACTGAAGAAACTACAATTAGATGCTTTGCTTGTAATTTTATGTCTAGTTAATGGAAATATAGTATATTTACACATGTTGGCATCTAACATTTTTGTTCCAAGTAGGTTTGGAGCATTTCTGCTGGTCGATTTATCATGAAGTTCTGACACAATATATATAAAACTTCTACTAGATACTACCAATGAACAAAATAGAGGTACTGTACAAGGTTTTTGCATTACAGTGACAATACACTGTGAATAACACTAAACAAGTCTTTTTATTCAGTTTTTTTTATATTTCCCTTCAGAATTCCCACGTTTTACAGAGTAATTTGTGAAGATCTGCAGATCTAGCAGGCCAGGAAGCCTCCATCTATAGGCAGGGTCACGCCATTGGTCATGGCGCTCTTGTCGCTCAGAAGAAACAGAATGGAGTTGACCACATCTTCCACTTCTGGAAGAAAAAACACAGACAGACATTTCATCAGTTTACTGTATTTTTTGCATTATAAGGCGCACCTAAAATCCTTTAATGCGCACTAAGCGCTAGCTCTTTTCGAGGCATTTAGAGGTGAGTATATTAGACTGTAGTCTTTGTGTTTACTGTCTTAAAACAAGCTACATGTGACGAACTTCTAGCTAATATCTCCCTTGGTTACAGGAACACTCAGGGTTCCTCAGTGTAGCGCTGTCGGGCGGCATTAGCTGATAACCACGGCTAGTGCTAGCGGTAGGCTGCTAAGGCTAATGCTGCTGCGCCCAGCCTTAGTGGAAATCTGGAAATCTAAGCTTACTGTAAATAAACGGAAGCGCTTTGCTCATCCAAATAAGCATTTATTAGGAGAAGAATTACAGTTTTGTTTATTTAGCTTAGTTTTACTTACCTGCTGAATTTGAAGGAAAATGTTGCGACACCACTGTTCCTTACTAGTGTTGCATTGTTAGCCTAATAATCCAATGTGCTTTATGCATATAAATAGACCAGAAAGTATGTGTTTATTGATAATGCGCCTCATAACCCGGTGTGAAAATAATAGTGCAAAATATACAGTAATCAAAAGATGTATTAAGAGGGTTTTTTTTTCCATTCCTTTCTGACTAAAACAAATTAATACAGATTTTTAATATGTAAAAGACTTTTCTGAACCTTAGGACAGTTACTCCAACAAAAGCAGGGTAAATTATTTGTAACACCCAAGATTTTGAAACCATGAACAGCTTCAGTGCTAATTAGTAGGGTGTAAGCATGCATTGGTATAGAATTTGGGCCAAATTATAACTATTTTTCATTTAATTTACAGTATTTATCTGATGCTCATATCCATAGTCTTACAAGGTTATTTCTATTACAGAGGTAGGCCTACACAGTGTTAAGAGTCTTGCCCAAGGTCCTTTAATGGTGTAGCGCAGATTAGTCACCCAGACCAGGAATTGAACCCCAGTCTCCCACATGATAGGGTAGCTCACCAGCAGGTAGTGGTGTTATCCACTGCGCCACACCAATTATTTAATGAACCCATACAGTAAATCACTGCCAGTATGAGCTAGCATGTCCTCTACTCTGTCCTAATATGAATTTCTCAGTGTCTCACCGGCAAATTTGCCCAGTGGGATACGAGATGTCATGGTCTTGGCCTTCACCGGATCACTCCATCCTATTTTACCCATATCCGTCATCACCACTGTTGGGTTCACAGAGTTCACTCGAATCTGCACAAAAAGTCAATCACAAAATATGAGCCAGTTCACAATTACACTTCACAAATTCTCCACACATACAGTATGACTCAAAAGTTTGGACACTACTCTTCTTATTTAATTTTCAGATTTTTTACATTGTAAATGTAATATTGAAGACTATATTAAAGCTCTACATGAATACATGGAATTATTTTGTAGTTTTAAGAACAGATCTGCACACTTATTTGCAGAGCTTTCAGACCTCAAATAATGCAAAGAAAACACGTTCATATTCATAAAGTTTTAAGAGTTCAGAAATCAATATTTGGTGGAATAACCCTAAGGTTTTTAATCATAGTTTTCATGCATCTTGGCATCATGTTCTCCTCCACCAGTCTTACACACTGCTTTTGTATACTTTACTCCTGGTGCAAAAATTCAAGCAGTTCAGTTTGGTTTGATGGCTTGTGATCATCCATCTTCCTCTTGATTATATTCCAAAGGTTTTCAATTATGTCAAATAAAAAAAAAATCATAATTTTTAAGAGCTATAGCTGTCAGAGATGGATGCTCTGGAACATTAATAAGTCTATGAAGCCTAAATTCACCACTGCCCAAAGCCAAATGTTGGCTAGAGGATAAGACCCAAACAATACTTCTGATTTCAGACAAAACCCTGGAGGAGCAGATTTTGTTACTTTTGGACAGAGTAACAGAGTAACAGATGAATGTTGTTTTAACTGTGTGTGATTGAATTACCTGGTGCGGCCCCAGCTCCAGAGCCATTACTCGGGTCAGCATGTCGAGAGCTCCTTTGGTGGCACCTTAATAAAAACAATTATAGCACAACATCACAGTCAGATGCTTTCAGAGAAGAAGACGAGTAAGAGAACGACCCACACCAGCACAAAAACTCTGTCCATACTCTTATATAATACACCCAGGTGAGATGTGAGTGTGTCCTACGCACAGTAAACCGCGTGATCTTTAACGGCACACTGAGCAGCCTGGCTGGACACGTTCACGATGGAGCCGCCTCGACCCCGGGCCTTCATTCCTCTCCCCACGATCTGTTATAAAGTGAGGTGATGCAGTTTCAGTCATGTGATTTAAACTGCAAAAACTGGTGATTAAGGATATGTGATGTGTGTTGGCGTGTTTGTTTACTTGTGCGACGTGCAGCGCTGCTTTCACATTCACATTGAAAGATCTGTAATTAAACACAATTACAGTAGGAGTCTTTAAGATACAATCCAACATTTCACATATAAATTCTAACAGGACTGTAGGCAAAAAAATAAATATTTAAATATCTATTGTCATTATAGTTTTGGTTGCATTGTTGTTATTTTTGTCATGGGTTAATAATAGCCAAAGGTGCATCTCAAAAAAATTTAATATCATTGAAATGTTACTTTATTTCAGTAATTGAGTTCAAAATGTAACTTATATATTATGTACAGTTCTGGAAAAAAATAAGAAAAAATAAGAGATCACTTAAAATTTAGGAGGTTCTTTGATTTTACCAAACTGCGTGAATTTTTGCACCAGGAGTAAAGGCATAAAGTTATCCAAAAGCAGTGTACAAGACTGGTGGAGGAGAACATGATGCCAAGATACATGAAAACTGTGATTAAAAACCAGGGTTATTCCACCAAATATTGATTTCTGAACTCTGAACTTTATGAGTATGAGCTTGTTTTCTTTGCAGTATTTGAGGTCTGAAAGCTCTGCATCTTTTATGTTATTTGAGCCATTTCTCATTTTCTGCAAAAAATGCTCTTAATTACAATATTTTTATTTTACATTTGGGAGAAATGTTGTCTGTAGTTTATAGAATAAAACAACAATGTTCATTTTACTCAAACATATACCTATAAATAGCAAAATCAGAAAAACTGATTCAGAAACTGAAGTGGTCTCTAAATTTTCTTCCAGAGCTGTAGATGTATTACACACAGAGTGATGATTATGGCTTACAGCCATACAATGAAAACCCAAAAATCAGTGTCTCAGAAAATTAGAACATTATACAAGACCATTTAAGTATTTTAGGTATTGTGGGCAGTGTGCCAAGTCCTGCTAGAAAATTAAATCTGCATCTCTGTTAAAGTTAGGGAAGCATGAAGTGCTGTAAGATTTTGTTGGGAAAACAAAACTGCACTGACTTTAGACTTGATAATAAAACACAGTGGATCAACACCAGCAGATGTCATGTCCCTCCAAACCATCACTGATTGGTGGAAACTTCACACTAGACCTCGAGCAGTTTGGACTGTGTGTCTCTCCACTCTTCCTCCAGATTCTGTTCCCTTGATTTACAAATGAAATGTAAAATTTACTGATGATCAGTGATGGTTTGGAGAGACATGTCATCTGCTGGTGTTGATCCACTGTGTTCAATCTAAAATGTAAAATGTAACATAAAGTAACATAAAGCAGTCTTACATGTCAAACTCGTCCTCTGTGATCTCAAAGAAGGACTGCAGTTTAGCACAGCCTGCATTGTTCACCAGCAGATCAATAGGTCCTACATTCTTCAGTGCGGTCTCTGTAGCTCCCCAGTTTGCGAGGTCCACACACACCGGATTGATGGAAGGACACTGGAGAGAAACAGGTATCAAATGGTCAAAGGTCAAATACACTAATGTTATTCTACGCTGATCCACTGGTTTCAAAGATCACCTACAAATAAATGGATAAAACGTGCTTTTCGTATGCCTCACAGGTTAGTCAGACACTAGGGGGCATCTGTCCATAATTAATGGCTTCCTATAGTAACATACAGCTCTGAAAAAAATATGGGACCACTTAATGATGAGGTTTTCCTTGATTTTACCAAATAGAAAACATCAAGAATATAAACAAGAGGAAGATGGATGATCACAAGCCATCAAACCAAACTGAACTGCTTGAATTTTTGCACCAGGAGTAAAGCAGCATAAAGTTAACCAAAAGCAAGGTGTAAGACTGGTGGAGGAGAACATGATGCCAAGATACATGAAAACTGTGATTAAAAACCAGGGTTATTCCACGAAATATTGATTTCTGAACTCTTAAAACTTTATGAATATAAACTTGCTGTTTTCTTTGCATTATTTGAGGTCTGAAAGCTCTGCATCTTTTTTGTTATTTGAACCATTTCTTTTTTTGGAATTTGGGAGATATTTTTTGTAGTTTATAGAATAAAACAACAATGTTCATATTAATTAAACATAAACCTATAAATAGCAAATTCAGAGCAATTTATTCAGAAACTGAAGTGGTCCCTTTTTTTCCAGAGCTGTATTTAGCCGTTTAGTACAGAGCCCCTAAGGTGACATCATGTAAAAAAAATTATGTGTGGGAACAAGATACTAATGCATGGGAACGAGATAATTAAGGCGTGTCCACGACTTATTAAGGTGTGGGAACGAGTTAATTAAACCAAAGCCATTAAGGCATACCAAAAGGTCCTTTTGTTTCACAGCTCTCAGGGGTTGTGTACAATACTACGTAAAAACTGCGTAAGGAAAGTAAACAGGTCTGCATACTGTGTCTGTGTCTGAGCCAATCAGCTTTTAGTATGAGATTAAGTGTTTTTTACTCAAAATGATACACTGTCTCACTGAGAGAGACTCCAAAACATCATTATAATTCATTCAGAGATAAAAAAAAAACCAAAAAAAAAGTTCACTCCATTTTCTTACAGAAGATTATGCTCGGATCGGAGCTTTGATGTCATATAAAGTCTTCTTCATGAGCATTCGTTTACAGAAAAGCAAGCTTTATTATCCTCCAGCTAGATTTGATGAACTGGTGCCCATGATAATGGTAATGATCTCATTCCCTCCCCTTAATTATCTCATTCCCACACATTAGTATCTCGTTCTCAGGCCTTTATTATCTCGTTCCCGTGGCCAAGCATTATTAGTTTAGTTCCATTCACTCCCATTGAATATATGCTCTTGTTTGTATAGGACTGGCCAATGACTGGGCCTGCATCTATAAGTGCATGCTAGCATGCTACGCATAATGTAGCTATATGAGGTACGTTCAGGCTCAGTGGTTACCTCCTGCACGAGACTCTCCAAGTCTGCCTTGGTGCGCGTGACCGCGGTGACCTCAGCGCCGCCGCGTGCCAGAGCGAGGGCGGTGGCCCGGCCGATACCTGCGGGAACACAAACAGAAAAAATGCACTGATTGAATTTACAGAATCTCCAGATGTGCACTGGATGACCACATAAATCACCAAGTCCCAGTGAGTTGTGGTGTGGGTTGTGTCATTCAGATGCTTCTGCAGAATTATGTCCCATTAGGAACCCAGGCGTTTCACAGACCTGTTGTTAGATAATTCTTCCATATTGGCATCTTGACAATTAAACCAGTTAAGACCGGCTGATGATGATAGTCTGGATTCTAAAAGGTCTAATCTTATCTCTGAAGGGCATTCTTAAATATATATGAGATTTTTACAGGTCTATGAAGTTCAAGGATGATTATCAATTAAACAAGGCTAATAAACCATTCGGTCATGCTAATAGCTAACACCTATGCTCTTCTAATAATACCCAATCTCATTATGTATATCATAAGTATATCATAATACCTTTGCCTGAATTCCTTACTGTCCAGCTCATGCTGCTTAAGCTGTCAAAGTCAGTTTAACCATTCTACAGTATGTTTTTTTTACTAGTGTGGTCCAATGTCCAATGTATAGGTGGCCTTAAGCACTTTTCACCAGCAGGAACCAATAAAAAATAGCTTTTTGACTTTAGTGAGTCACTGGGACCACACACTATACACATTATTGTATCTTCCCTCACCAAACACTAATTAACACATGTCTTGAGCAGGTCATCCCACTAGTACTGGTTCTCTCATTAGTACAGTGGTTGTCAGTGTTGGTTATGAACTACCATTAGGGCAATGGTGTACTGTAGCTAAATATCAAATATCTCCATACTCCCTAAACAGTGCACTATGTGATGTAAGAAGGTTTGGCTTTTACAGAACCTTGTGGTAGTTCTCCAGATTGCAAAATGAATTCAGTGGAAACGCATCAACATTATAGAAATATTTTCAGCAACAGCTGGAATTCATGCATTTCCACAGAATTCATTTTGCAATCTCCTCCCAATCCTACCTATTCATTTGTGCTTATCAATTAACCTATCCTGACCTGAAGGTACTGTGTGTATAAACACTGTTTTTAATAAACAGAGTTCTCGGTGCCTCAGAATTCTACCAATAAAGTGTGAAGCTACTTTTAGCTTGTTAATAGTGTAAAAATAAAGAACTTTTTTTGCACTTTGCACTTTGCATGTGCAGCACTATGCCCCTATCACTAGCATTGTAAGCCTGTTAGAAGCATCAGCTAAAAGCATATTTCCAAAAGCTGGTGTTGAACGGATGTGGGCTATTTAACAAAAGTTCGTACTTTTTATAATGTTTCACTAGAACCCAAGTCCATTTCACACCAGATTTCTCCTTTAATATTCATTTTTGTTTAATATGATTGTAGTAGTGTATTCTTGAAAAATATATAAATATTATTTAATTCAACATTTTTTCACATTGTTAAGAATAATGTTATCGTTGAATCCATTATGCACTGTTTGGTTGCAGAAACCTATAGAGCCCCTCAAGAGACATGGTGTATTTTTAAAGGGAAAAATGTGGTGAGTACCATATACTAAGTGGTGAGCACCAGATATTAAGTATCACAGCACAATGTAGCAGTATGTGAAGTCATGTACTTCAGACCAGTGAATATACTATCTGGTGTTTATCACTTATAGTATGTGGTGCTCATCACTTAGTATCTAGTGCTCCCCACTTAATATGAGGTGCTCACCACTTAGTACCTGGTGCTCATCATTTAGTATCTTATGCACACCACTTAGTACCTGGGGCTCATCACTTAGTATCTCATGCACACCACTTAGTGTGTGGTGATCACCACTTAATATGTGGTGCTCAACAGTTAGTACCTGGTGCTCATCATTTAGTTTCTCATGCACACCACTTAGAATCTTGTGCACGCCACTTAGTATTTGGTACTCAATACTTAGTATCTTTTGCACACCACTTAGTACCTGCTGCTCATCACTTAGTATCTGGTGCACATCACTTAATATCTCATGCACACCACTAAATATGTGGTGCACATCACAAAATACCTGGTGCTCAATACTTAGCATCTTGTGCTCACTACTTAGTACTTGCTGCTCATCACTTAGCACCTGGTGCTCATCACTTAGTATTTCATGCACACCACTTAGTATGTAGTGCTCACAACCTAATATGTGGTGATCACCACTTAGCACTTGCTGCTCATCGCTTATACCTGGTGCTCATCACTTAGTATTTAATGCACACTACTTAGTATCTTGTGCACACCAATTAGTATTTCGTACACACTACTTAGTATGTAATGCTCACCACTTGTGCACACCACTTAGTATCTGGTGCTTATCTGGTGCTCAGCACATTTTTACCTTAAGAATACACCATGTCCCTTCAGGGCCTCTGTAGAAACCATTATTTTAAGCCCTAAATAGCTAGTGCACTAGCTAACAGGCTCCCTACACAGGCAAAAATGAGCCAATTGAATTGGGATTTGCCCTGAAGGGCGCAGGAAATGAACCGCCGGACCTGCATTTCTGTGGAGCTTTTTCTTCAGCCACAGTTAAAAAAACCAAAACAGTGAATAAATGTAGCTTTAAATTAGTTTTTAATAAAAGTAGCTAGTTTAACGTTACCTTTCCCCGCTCCGGTCACCAGCGCGCGCTTTCCCGTGAAAGTGATCTCCATCGCGTGAGGCTAGTGTTAACGGCTCGGGCTGAAACACAGCGGGAATTTGTGTTCACACTGTTATAACAGTGATAATCAGAGGAAAGTGCAGTAATGTCGCTGTTCAGGAAGAAGATAAGGGTTTATAGCAGCTCTGTGTTACTTTCCTACCTTCTGCTCTGAGCGGGGCTGCAGCTGACAGAGCAAAGTCCAGCCTCGGGGTGCTTACTATACTCACTATACACTACACACTACTCACTATTCACTATAACCAGTACTCACTATACACTACACACTATTCACTATAACCAGTACTCACTATACACTACTCACTACAGACTACTCACTATACACTACACACTATTCACTTTTTCCAGTACTCACTATACACTTCTCACTACAGGCTACTCACTATACACTACACACTACTCACTATAACCAGTAATCACTATACACTACTCACTACAGGCTACTCACTAATCACTATAACCTGTATTCACTATACACTACTCACTACAGAATATACACTACGTACTATACACTACACACTATACTCACTACTAGGCCTGTCACAATAATTGCAAAATCGATTTATCGTACAATAAATGAACATGACATCAGTAGTTTTTGAATATCATGATATTGTCTATTGTGTTTATTTGTATGTTTGTTCACATATATAACAGTGAACAGTATTTAAGTCAGTCATGCTATTATATATGCTAGTATATAATTCCCAAATTACTTCAAAATTTGTTGTCTTTAAAAAAGTGTATAATTGTTTTTTATGCTATTCTGTTATCATTATGTCAGTGGCATTTAATATTCTTAAAACTACAAAAATATTGTGTATCGCAATAAATTCTGGGACAATACATCGTCCACAAAATTTTTTTATCATGACAGGCCTACTCACTACACACTATTTACTACACACTACTCATATCATTACTCATTACACACTACACACTTCTCATTATACACTACACAATACTCACTACTCATTATTCACTACACACTACCTTTGTAAATCTCCCAGTATTACTGCTTTACACTATTTATTACTGCTGGCTTTACAGTTACAGCAGTAAACATGTAGAAACTGCTGAATATGAAGAGTTAATGTATGTGTGTGTGTAAGTGGGTGGGTGGTGGTCAGAGCAGAAATGCTGACTGTTATTTCCCCTTTCCTTTATAAACAACCCTGCTACAAAATCCAGCTCAAGGCCAGCTGGTCATCCAGAAAATAATACAATAAAGGAAAGGGTTAAAAAATGAATGCCCTGTTAAAACAGGTATGATTTGTTTATGGATGACCAGCTGGTCTTGAGCTGGATTTTTATTCTTTAACCCTTCAATTAATCAGCTATATTTTTTGGGACATAAATAACTGTTTTCAATTTTTTCTAGAGCATTCAAATAGATTAATTTCCCAATTCAATCCTTCATGCAAGTTCTATTTGGACATTAATTCAATAGTATTCAGTCTGAGCATAACCAGAGTGCAATATATGGTATTTTGCATGTTCTCTGCCATCAGGAGGTCACTTGTTTGACCCCTAGTGATGTCACAGCCATCCATAATCATGTGTTCCAGATCACATAATGTTCTCTTACTTTCTAAATGGGTAGGATGGCCCTCCCTCTCCCCAATCATTTAGCATGGTGGATGTTAGCTAGCACGGGTGTCTGTGTTGTAACTGATCTAACCGAATTAGTGAAGGAAAAATATAAGAATGCAGAGTGTCTCAGAAGGCATTTAGACTGGAGTATGATGTGTCATTATGGCTCAGCATTTAACCACTGCTTCCTCTGCTGTGATGAAGTCCAAGACCTGACCCTGCTTTTTCTCAGTGCCTGGCTTCATCATTAGTCAACCACCAACCTTTGAGACCTGGGAGAAGGGGCACTGCTTAGATAAGAGCAGGCCAGCCTTTAGCCTTTTATTTAAGGAAACATGATTGAAAAGGTATTTTCTGAAGAACATATAATCTGGGTCTAGTTGATCTCCAGAAAATTTTCTCTAAAATTTTTTGGCCACAGTAACAGGCTCTGCTGTAGAAGTCGGAACATGTTGTGGTGTGAAGGTTTAGTGCATTTAATGCACAAAGCCCTACAAGTGAAAACTTTAGTTGATGAGTTGATGGTGTTAAATGGTTAATTCTGCCACTCCAACTACACTGTCCCAACAGTACTGGATTGAGCTTCATTACGCTTATTCAATGGGATTGCAGTATCATAAGGTGCTACTTCAGGGGTCATCTTGAGAATGCCCATATCTGTTTAAGTTGTGAGGTGCTATCTTGTGTGTGAGGTTAAACACTGGCCAGCAGACTCATGACAAATGTGTGATTTGTAGATTATTTCTTTGTTATAACAATGGATCTTTGCAATATACTGGTTTTATACCATTGGAAATCCTGTTCATTTCCTTTTAAATGGAGCCACATTTATAAGAAACGAGCATTTGTGGGATGAGCAGCAGAGCTGAGTATATGCTGAGGTTATGCCCATGAAAAATGTACCAAATCTTGGATCATGCTTTTAGGTGCTGCCAATCAGGTGCTTAATTTGCATATTCTAATCTGTTACACACAGCCCCCCTTATAATTTAAAATGAACGACACATAAACATAAGCAACTTGATTTATTCACATGGAAAAAGAGAGCAGACAACAAGAGCAAAAACTAAAAACTACATTTTTTGTGACAGTATTTGGCAGCATGTTAGAGTTCCTATATGAAGCTTAGGTCTGATTTTTGGTGGGATTTACGTGAGCCACTGACTGGCCTGCAGTGAGAAGCCACGTGAGTGTGGTGCACACACAGAAAAAAAGTACCGGTAATCATAATCATAATAGTATTTTGTAGAAGAAAATAAAAAACTTATTTTTGGCAGGAATCAGGGCTATCTACGTATACCATAAAATTCCCTTCATTAAACAATGGAAATTCACTTACTTTGGTACAGCATGGAAGTGCGTGCGTTTATATCCAAACCTACCTTAAAATTAAAATAGAATTACAGAATTTTCTGTAAACATTTTCTGTTTCTACTTGTTTGATGATGTTTAACTAGGAAGACATTCAGAGTGGGGTTTGGTGTAAAACATTTCCGTGTAGAGACCGAATCCCTGTGAATCTACATTTGCTTTTTTGTGGTTTACAGTGGAAATTGTATATATACATGCAATAAAATTACAGGGGTTGGACAATGAAACTGAAACACCTGTAATTTTAGTGTGGGAGGTTTCATGGCTAAATTGGAGCAGCCTGGTGGCCAATCTTCATTAATTACACATTGCACCAGTAAGAGCAGAGTGTGAAGGTTCAATTAGCAGGGTAAGAGCACAGGTTTTCCCAAAATATTGCAATGCACACAACATTATGGGTGACATACCAGAGTTCAAAAGAGGACAAATTGTTGGTGCACGTCTTGCTGGAGCACCTGTGACCAAGACAGCAAGTCTTTGTGAAGCATCAAGAGCCACGATATTCAGGGTAATGTCAGCATACCACCAAGAAGCACCAACCACATCCAACAGGATTAACTGTGGACGCTGTAAGAGGAAGCGGTCTGAAAGGGATGTTCGGGTGATAACCCGGATTGTATCCAAAAAACATAAAACCACGGCTGCCCAAATCACATAGAATTCAATGTGCACCTCAACTCTCCTGTTTCCACCAGAACTGTCCGTCACCACAATAAATTACTGTGGTCTAAAACCAGGTGTTTCAGTTTCATTACTTTACTTTTTCTTCTTACAAAAGCCAGTGCGTATCTCTTCTCAAATCTTCTTTAAAACTGTGTCGCAGACATCAGGCAGTGTATTAATGACCATAAGTGTAATTACTTTTTGAAGAGAGCTTTTAGAGCCTCTGGTGTCTTTTGTGAACAGCTGTGATTTGAAGTGTTTCACACCAAACCATCTCTAAATGAGTGTTTAACACTAAATCCAATTCTAAATCTCAGCATTTAAGGCATAATACAATTTAAACCTAAACATAAGCTTAACTCATCGCTTGTAAACAATGCCATGTTTATAACAGCTAAATTCAGCCCAATTGAAGCCTTTGTCTAGTGTGTATTTCACATTAGATTCACATTCACTGAATCATTGAATTAAGCCTTCAAATTTAGTGAGGCACATTCCTTCTGCAGCATTTAAACCACAAGGTGTGTCCCAAATCTCAAACCAAAGAAATGTTTCGGGACAAAATAATAAATTACCCTGTCATCATGTTTATATATGTTAAAAAAAGTTTAAAATTCAATGCTGTACCACAGCTCTTCAGGGGGAGCTGTTCATTAGTTACAAAAAGGTAAAAGTGGTAAAATGTCGCATAGCAATTAAGGAGACGCTAAGGCTACGTTCACACATCAGGTCAAAGCCCAAATCCGTTTTTTCACCAAAAATGTTTGGATTAAATGTTTATTTAAGACTGTTCCCACTATATTTTTAAAGTGACCCCTGTCTGACATTTGTCTGAATGGTTTGCACTTTGCACAAGAGATAAATAAAAACTGAATAAAGGCTCTTTTTGCAGGTTCAAATGTTTAAAAAAAGCAACACTTTCCATAAAGTTTTGGTTTCATCTTCCACAGCATCACAGGAGAAATCAGGGATTTTTACTGAGAATGAATTTAAGATTTCAGTAAAAAAAGAAAAAAAGGGGGACGTTTTTGGGCCATGATTACTACTTTGATTTGCATCTTTGATTTTTTTTAACCCCTTAAATGCCTTGTCCCGTATACAGGCTACAGGTGTAGGTTATACAAAACCCTTTTTTCTGCAGTAAAATAACTTTTTTACACTCTAAAAATTTGAGGGTTTGAAATCTCCTACAGGACACCGGGAGAAGCGGCCTGTTTTCTCTTTACTTCAATTAATAATTAATAATGATTCCAGATCAGTTACAGGAATGAAACCTGCAGGTTTGAAAACAGACTTAAAACTAGACAAACATAACGTAACTAAAGGTTTGGAGGAGATTAACTGTTTGAATTGTTTTCAGGAAAATATTGATTTTTAAATGAAGTTCAGATAAGAGCCAATTTTATGATTTTAATTATATGTTTTGACATTAGCAGATTTACTTAAATGTTTTTTTTTATATTTTCTATTATTATTACTTACTATAATTATGTTTTTCAATAACATTCCTTATCAAACATGAAAGCATTTTATGTAATGCTTGAATAGAAATCCTCAAGATTTAGTGGTGTAATGTCAGGCAGACAACTGACAAAAATCCTGGTCTGTTATGGGGTTAAACTTTATAAGCTACAATTGGCTATTTCTTTAAAAACACTGAGTTGGTGCAAGACAGGCCTTTTAATATTATTAAAACAGAGACATCAGACCCAAATATATATTTATAAGGTCTGTTACCTGTTATAAAAGTTGCCATCCTTCCACTTAAATCCTCATTCACTGCTGTCGTCCATTTTCTCTTCTCCAGGACGTAAATGAAAAAAATTATTCTAATCTGGTTGTTCAGAAAAAAATCGCATTGCTGCAAATCCAATATGTTTAGACTTTCAATACCATGTATTGTGCCATATGCACCATACATATATGTGTCATACATATTATAATTAAAAATGATTGGATTTGGGACACTTTTCTACCTGCTGTGTGAACATAGCCTAAATTAATACTGATTTCATATAAACCTTTAAAGTGGTCATTGCTCTTCCACTAAAGGTGCGGCTTGGAGAGACTGTAGTGAAAAACACTGAAGTATCGCTTTAATGCACAGGAGCAGCCATTTTTTTTGCAAGTGTTCAGAGGAGATAGAAGGTCCAGTCTGCCTTCGCTCTGTATACAGGAGTGTGTGCTGATGTCAGTGACGGACGTTGTGGGGACACCAGGGAGTCTCAGGGTAAAGCAAGCAGTGGACAGTCTTAAACCTGTAAATGAGAAACACTCCAAAAATTAAACATGAACACAAATTGATTTTACCAAACTGAACAACTCTGGAATATAATCAAGAGGAAGATGGATGACAAAAGCCAATAAACCAAACTGAACTGCTTGAATTTTGCACCAGGAGTAAAGGCATAAAGTTATCCAAAAGCATTGTGTAAGACTGGTGGAGGAGAACATGATGCCAAGATGCATAAAAAACAGGGTTATTCCGCCAAATATTAATTTCTGAACTCTTAAAACTTTTATGAATATCAACTTACTTTCTTTGTATTATTTGAGATCTGAAAGCTCTGCATCTTTTTAGTTATTTTAGACATTTCTCATTTTCTGTAAATAAATGCTGTAAATGACAATATTTTTGGGGGGAATTTGGGAGCAATGTTGTCTGTAGTTTATAGAATAAAACAACAATGTTCATTTTACTCAAACATAAACCTATAAATAGCAAAATCAGAAAAACTGATTCAGAAACTGAAGTGCTCTTTTATTTTTTTTTTCCAGAGCTGTAGATATAGTTGATGTACACTAATTAAAGTCAGAGATAGATATCTTGCCACGCAGTTGGTGTTGGTCATCCTAAAGACTGTGGACTATTTTCAGTGCACCAGTAACAAATAGGTGTTTAAAAACTCCATGTGCGCTTATACGATCAGTGGATCTAATTAAATAAACAAGGAGTGTAGAAACAAGCAGATGCTAGTAATTTTATATCTGACTGGCCACTAATCATTTCTTACTCATTGAGTCTTTTAGCTTGATGGAGTAACTGTGAAGATTGTTCAATTGCAAAATTGTTCTAGAAATAAAATCTGATTTGAATGATTACCGAGAAGGATCTTCAGCCAAAGAGAAATCTCCTGCGATGCTGACCACATTCCTCCTGTTCTCAAAGCCACCGTAGCTGAGGGTCACCTGCAGGGGGAACACAGCATGTTGGAATTTTATATACAGGCTGATGGAGTAATCACGATTTGACCTACAGACATTTTATCTTTTTAATCTAAAATATCTAAAACAATGCTACTAATTTCTAAACAGTCTGAGGACTGAACTCATACTGAAAAAAGTTCCAGCCCTGTTTAAGGGCGTCTGCCAAATACCTTAAATGTAAATGTACACTGAAATGTATGAATGGGATGGGTGTGACCGTGACCTGTTGGAGGACGTTATCAGTGGGCAGCCTCTGCAGGTTCTCCAGGTGGGAGTGGAAGAGCCGTGTATGCGTCAGAGGAACCTCCAGCAAGGCCTCGATGATATAACCGATGGTGCAGTCATCAGGGAGACGTATCTTCTCTGCAGTAGTGATGAAGTTCCCCAGACTGGAACAAACAGATCATCATAAGCATTCAAGAAGGAATTGATCAAATATCACTACAAAGTATGTGTATATACCTAAATCATGACTTTCGATACAATACCTGCCTAAATATCTCAATAGCGATACTGAAATGATTAACCTCACTCACAAGATAGCACCTTGCAACATATATACACATGTGGGTGTTCCCAAACTGTGCCCTGATGTAACACTTTAAGACCAACAAGCACAGAGGGGAACATTTTATCTGCAGAGAGGGTGTTTATAGGTAATTACCTTGCCCATGGACTCATCTTGAGCGCCAGGCCTCGGCTGATGCAGAATCCAGCACCTCCAGTGGCAAACCAGAACTTTACTGACACCTGAGACAAAACACAAGGAAACACAAAGGTTTAAGAAATCAGTGGGTTTATCCTGGAAATACCAGCAGTGTAACAGTACAGTGTAACATGCCATATAGTTAAGTATGAAGCTCAATTCATATGCAGTGCATCATATATTACACTGTGCATTTTTAAACAACAGATGCAAAATTTTGAAAGCCACCATTCAAACATATTTCAATTGTTTAATTGAAAAAAAGAATTACATTGAGAAATACATAACAAGTGCACATTTTAGAGCTCCAAAACCAGAGGTGGAAAGTAATGAATTATATTTACTCACATTACTGTAATTAAGTAGACTTTATGAGTAATTTGTCATTTTTTAAGTAGTTTTTAAATTAGGTAATTTTACTTTTACTCAAGTACATTTTGACACAAGTAATTTACTTCGTTACATTGGAAAACTCCCCGTTACTGAGTAAAAATTAAATGCTGGGGGGGGGGGAACAAAAAAAAAAAAAAAATTGAATTGAAATTGAATTAAAAAATCTACTAAAAAAATTGGCGTGGATGCGCCGGCACACAGATGCTCGCGCACGTGGACTAACGAGTCAAAAATGTCCTCAGGCAATGCAAAATGCAAAACTTCCCACATCAAACCTGAGAAAGCATGTGGTGGTAAGTATTTTTATCATTAAACAATCTGCTTGAATGTTAAAGTAATGTAAATATCAGTTAAAGCACAGCAATGGCAAATTAAAATATAACAAAGACCTGTAAAACTATAAAAATAAAGTTTATAGTCGCCTATAGACCGTTTCAATGAGGACAACAATAACAAAGCTACTGTGCATGTCTGTTCTTTTGACACTTCCGGTGGCGCTATTTTCAACTATACAGCTGTCAAAATGAGAGTGCATATTTCGCAAATCTCCCGAAAACAGAGCAAGCATATGGTCAGAAATTAGTAAAAAGTGATCAAACCTCTTTTCCTGATCCTTTTGATAAGGATTTAAGAGGGAAGTACCAGTACTCTGCATGGTTTATAGATAAGAAGGAGGGAGAAGTTGTGAGCGGACACTGTAACTGCATGACAGGTCAGCAGTGTGAAAAACGAAAGCAGGCGTGTTTACTGTGAAGGACCAAAAATGACATAAGTATAAATAAATAAATGTTTAAATAAATAAATGAATAAATAAATAAATGTTGACATAAGTAAATGCACATATAAATGAATAAATAAATATAAAAATAAGAAATGTATTTATTAATTAATTTATTTACCTATAAAATTATTTGTGCACGTATTTATTTATATATATATATATATATATATATTTATTTCTACATTTATATGTGCATTTATACATATATTTATTCATTTCAACATTAATTTATGTATTCATTTATTTATTTATATATTTATACATTTATATGTGTATTTATTTATACTTATGTCATTTTTGGTCCTCCATAGTTTACTTGTTTAAAGAACAATTTGACCTGATTTTCAATGTTTGTGACTCTCAGATTAGGTGAAGTTTGCATTCATGTTAAATTAAAAAGTTACATCCACTGTTTTGAACGCTGTTTACCGCTGAACGGAAGTGTCCTAGGAACAGCGACGTCACTTCCTACGCTCATGAATATTCCTCTGAAACGGTCTATATGACCATAACTTTTTAACTTTTTAACAGTAATGAAAAAAAATGGATTATATAAACCTATGCTACTTGTTCTTGAAAATGTAAAGTAACTATGTAACTTTTACGCAAAGTACATTTTAAATTGAGTACTTTTTTACTTTTACTTGAGTAGAATTTTAGCAAAGTAAAGGTAATTTTACTTAATTACAATGTTTCAGTACTTTTTCCACCTCTGCCCAAAACTAAAACATGTTTTTAGTATGGCAACACAGCTACATTAAATAAGAGGGCTCACCGTTCCGTCGCTCTTGACCCTCTCTGCAGCCTCTATAGGGTGGTCCAGGCTGGGCCGGCCCAGATACACGTCCTGCGTATGGGAGTAGGAGGACAGCAGCTGCAGGAGACTAGGGAGGATTATGTAGTTGTCATCATCCACGTGACAAAACCATCTAGAGAAGCGCAGAGAGAAAAGAAAATCAGATCTGGATCAGGTTTTAGACCAAAGAGACGTGTGTTTAAGTCAAGCTGAGGCTGAATTTCAATTAAATTCTACGATTTCAAACATACAACCAGCGAACAAAAAATTAAAATACAACTTAGCAGTGTTAAAACATGATGCATGTTATACTACAGGATTCCTCAGTTTCAGCGTATGCCGTTTCATCTTTCTAATGCACCTGATTCGCCTAATCAGCTCATTAACAAGCCCTTATAGAGCTGCAGTGGGTGTATTAAAGCAAGCTATCCTCTAAAATTGCCTGTTATTAATTTTCCAATCAGTGCTGGAGACTTTTTGCTTGATTACTGTGTATAACGATAACAATTTATCATGATAACAATAAAAAATTGTCATAGTGCTGACCTCTACTGGCAAGTACTAAGTTCATTTTGTTCTTGAAAGAAATCTTTCAAGTCTTTTTTGCTTTATGGTCTACTATTTTAAATTTAAATTACTGATTAAACAGTGATTTACAGAAAGTAAATATTCTAATATTTTTGAGATATCAGATTTTACGAGCTACTGCCATCTTGTCAACATTAAAACAAATATAATTTATAAAAATCATTTACATTTTATTTTATAAGTAAATGAATATAAAAATAATGTAATAACAATTTAAATAAACAGGTCTATTTTTAACATTTATGAAGTGTTTTACAATATAATTTTTTCTCCTAGAACAAGCAATAGTTCCCGGTAGCTCCGGTAAAGTGAGGTCTCAGGCACTTAAATGAAGACAAAACTCAACTTTTTCTGTGACTCGATGAACTTGTCGTACTCCACAGACATCTTACAGCACAGGGCCTGGCGGGTGTGGGCGGCGGAGCAGTTGGTGTTGATGACGTTGCCACCTTGGATGAGAGAACAGACAAAATAACAGAGAGAGATGAGAGTAGGAAATACAAACCACTAAAACTACACAACAAAAAACATGGTAAACTCAAAACTTAAAAAGGCCCATCCCATGGGAACAAGGTTTTTCTTGATGTAATAAAAAAAATAACAAGGTGTTTTTTTTTTTGTTGTTGTTTTTTTTATCAAAACTTCTGGAGGAGCCCTCCAGAACCTTTCCCAAACTAACTTTCTTTAAAAATGTTTCCACACCGATCAAGTGTTGAAACCCACGCAGACACAAAGAGAATATTAAAACTCCACCCAAATAGGGACTTGAACCCAGGACCCCAGTGCTGGGAAGTGAACGTCCTAACCACTAAGCCACCGTGCCTCCTTAGTGGCATATGCTTACTAGGGGTGTGCCATATCATATCGTACATGATAATATCGCCAAAAAAAATTTATATCGTGAACGATATTTTACCTGGAAAAAACATGCCGTATCACCCACCCCTAATTATCACATCAGGGTGCTACTTTTTTGCTGTTTTTAGCATTAGAAAAATTCACACTGTTCTCATTTCCCATTATATATCTACTAAAAACAGATTCTGTCCAGTAGCTTTCTTTTTTTTTTATTTAATACTGGAGCACATTATTAGTGCCATGACATTCTGGATCATTGACTTCTGTTACAGATCTGATAAATTTCTTGTATTTTTTAATATCTCAGTTAGGGGTGTGCCTTATCATATCATATGCAATAAGAACATTTAATGTTTATTTTGGTGCAGTAGTGTATTCTTGAAAAAAAAAAATTAAATCAGTATTTCGTCATATCTTTAAGAGTAGCGTTATCACGATAATATCATGAAATATTGTGATATTATTTTAGGGCCATATTGCCCACCCCTAATGCTTACTCTAGTTAATGTTAAGCCTACCCAATTCACCCATGCTGAGGTTATTGGAAGATTTCAATTCTTTTTAAATTAGAGCTGATAAAGAGCAGCCAAAAAGACATCAGTCATACAATTTAATTCTATAACTAATTACTGTAACATATTTAACTTCATAGGATAAAGAGAAATCGGAAAATGCAAAACCATGCAAATATTACAAGTAAAGGAGAAAAAAAAATCAAAGGCTTATGTAGTGCATGAGTTCCTAAAATGTGGCATGATGGATGAGGTACGCTTTAACACAGAACCCAAACCCCCTCAGAATTCCCAGAAACTATTAGTTTAGTGTTAATAGGAGATCACACATCTCAAACCAGGCTGTGTGCTATATTACCTGCCTTCCTCTTCAGCTCTTTATCCTCTCCATCCGTGAAGATAAACGTCTGAAACAGACAAAGAGGTTAGTGTCTGCCCTCCACACCAAAGAGAACAAGACCATATGTGAAGGCTTTTGCTAGATTACACATTACCAGAGCTGGCTTCTGCTAGCACCTGACTGATATGACCAATATACAGTGAATACTGTATATGTAGTCATCCAGACTATGAAGGAACACATAAGAAATCATAAAGTAAACTTAAAAAAACCCCAAAGAAACCAAAATACTATGTAAAACATTTAGGTGCTCTTATTTTGGATGCTTTTAACGTGCGGTAACTCTGATGAGCTTATGTCTCTCTTTCCTGGGGTGATCCTGATGAGAGCCAGTTTCATCATAAAGTTTTTGATGGTCTTTGTGAAAAAGTTTTTTTTTCTTTACTTAGTTGAGTATTTCTTGCTTCTCATAATATGGATTAGAACATTAGTCAAATAGAGCTACTCACATACACATACAAATTCTACCTCTTCACAACTTTACAACTGATGCTCTCAAACACATTAAGAGGCAAGACATTTAAGTAATTAACTCTTGATGAGTTCAGCACAGCTGTTAACTCTACCTCATAAAGCTGACTGAGAAAATCCAGCCAAGATGTGTAAAGCTGTCATACATGTCCTTACGTTCACTATATGTCCACATAAGTCCTTATAGTTTGGATGAATTTAGTATTAATCTACAAATGCAGATAATTTTACATTAAAGAAAAACCACTAAATTTAAGTACATGTTCAAACCTTTGACTTGTGGTTCATTTAAGACTAATTATACCACAGTTAGTTCTGACCCTGCAATGTAATTGGCTGAGAGGCGTTCTTTGAGTGCCATTATCAGCCAGTAATGCACTGTAACTGAAGCTGTCCATGTATTACTAACCCACATACAGGTAAACTAGCAACGATGCAGCTCTTACAGTGCAGCTACAAACAGAGCAACAATGAAACCATTTTAATTTGCAAAGTGTTTATAACCTAAGAGATCGTATTTTCTCATCCTCTTTAACTCAAAACCTTTAATAAACTGCGATAATAGAACTGTGGTATAAACGCAATAATACACTCAAGGTTCGTGCTATAACGTGTAATATTGGCACTGCTGTGCTGCGGTTGTAGGCATGAGGCCACAGTTATAGCACTCCCTCTCGTGTATTATTGCTTAATTAATTGATTGATTTGCTGGTTCAACACTGGGACAAAGCCAACACTGTTGGACCACTGCAGGCCTGGACAGTGCTGGGCCATCCCTGCCAAACCAAAACCACTCCAAGCTACTCCCTAATCAACTCCAGCAGCAGCTCTAGAGGAGCAGAGCCATCTCAGGACATCAGAAAGCCTCACATCAACTGAGTGCTGTTGTAACGTCTCTGGCAATCACAGCGCTTTTAGTGGGGGAGCTTGAAGCAATCAGAACATCACCAATGAAAACAACAGCAGAGCGTCTTACGAAATACTCTGCATGTCCAAACACTGAAATCAAGGCTATTAATATGGAGTTCACGGCAGGCTTGGAACATTGCTGTGAAGAGGATTTGACTGCAATCAGCCTCAAAAGAGCAAGCTCATCAATAAGGGCAATAGATGTAACGGATGTCAAAGAACAGTTTCACTGCTCGAAGGCTTAAGGCCTTGGAGGCTTTACACTTGGAGTGGGAATCACAGGAAATCTCACATTATGATATTTTCATAAAACTCTCATTATACTATTGTAAGACAACTCCATGATGCTTCACAGCATCTGTGTTACTGAAGAGGCCATGTATTGATAATGTATCACTAATGAATTTTGCCCCACCTCTACTTTATACCCCTCTAATTATTGCTCATCATTTGGCACAATGACTGTGATGGTCAGAGGTCACAGAATCACGACTGATCAGTGTTTTTTTATGGAAATTATACAAAACTGTGCAAACATTTAAATCACTGAATTCTAGGGCTGCAACAAACTGATTAACCCAAATAAAATCAATGATTAGAATAGTTAAAAACTAATTTAATAATTAATTAGTTTGGCATATGTTGTTATAGTGAAAAATATTTTCGCCTTAAATGTTGCAGTTTCCAAAAGAAGCTGTAGATTTAATTAATATTAACATTTAACATTAACAATAAGTTCTGTTTTTTTTTTTACTCTCACTGTTCCTAGAGCCTGATAGAATTTAAACAAGACATATCTCACAAGCATTTAGCAAGTTTTCTGTTCCACCTTTAATGCGGTGGCAGTTACAGCATTTTTCAAGCTCTTTTCAGACTCTGAAGTTATGTGGAAGTGTTTGAGAATCACAGCCAAGTGTATATTTGCATTACATAAAATGTTGTTGTTGTTGTTATTAAATAATGCTAATAAGAACATTAATGTAACTGTCAGGGTTACATTAATGGTAACAATAAGAGTAGGTTGGGTGATTCTTATACAATTACAAAATTAGTACCAACACCATTTGGTTTATTAAATAAAATGGTGGAAATCAAATTTAGCTTTTTTTTTTTTAAATCTAATTATCAATCATTCGAAGAACAATTTACAGATAAATCGAGTATCAAAAAAACTGTTGGTTGTAGCCCTATTGAATTATGAACAGAAAGGCTGTCCATATACTTCTGGAATTACAGTGCTTTTTATCCATGCAAACGAGAGCTCTATAAAGATCAGCCTGGTCAGGGTTGTGCTTCTTTAACAGAAAGAAGAGAAAATTGGTCTGTAGCCTTCAGCTGGGTGATTTTTATTGGGCCTTGTTGGAAAAATAAGCCACAGCGTGAACAAAAGCCTCTTTCAGAATATCTCTGGCTCCAGATGGCCCTGATGTAGAGACGTGATTTAACCCCAACAGATCCAGAGCTGTTACAGTCCTGTTGGTGAAGCAGGAATTAGCAATATGAGGATATTTCTACTGTTATTGTGAGAAATCGCCTTATAATAAATCACAATATGCTTTTATTAGTTTTTAACAGATTGCATTTTAGATGAGATTTAGATAAGTGTATATACTGGTATAGTGATTAGATTAGTGTTTTACATGATAGTGTGAAATTAGCCTTGTTTAATTGTATTTACCGCAGCTCAGTGTGTAAAAAAGAATAAATATTCTGAAATAAAAAGTTTGTATTGTATTGTGATTGTGACTGTACTCGACTAATCTACTACACAAATCAAATTAATTACATTAATTGATTAAACAACAACCCCTGGCGTAACCATAGAAAAATAAAACATTGAAATGTGCCACGTGCAATATTAAGATAATAAAATATTGCTACGTTTAAATGAAAATTATTTATTGAAAAAAATAGTAAATAAACAGACACTGTCTGAAAGGCATAAAAATGGCCATATATAAACTCAATAAAAGTGATCTAAACAGGGTGCATAAGTGTTTCCACTGTATAAACCTGATACCACCTCATAAACATGTACAAATGTATAAAACTGCAGGGGGATGTGAGATGTGAGACAGTACGTATGTGTGTTGGGTTAAGTTAATAAAATCTGTACAGATTTTGGAAGCTGATGCACCAGAGGGGCGGCAGGCGGTCCCACAGTTCTGGGCTGATTGCTGGCTCTCAGGGTTAGCTGATCTCAGTGTTACCGATGTTCTGACGTTTTATGCTTCTCTGTGGCACAATTAAATGCTGCACACTGCAGTGCAGTCTCAGAAACAGAATTCATCAGTGCACAAATACTGAGAAACTACAACAGTTTCTACAACAGTTTCATGCATTTTGCTGACAATAGAGGCCAACAGAAAGAGGTAATTCCAGTTTGCATTAGTCAGGAGGGCCGATTGTGAAACTGCAGTTATTTGCCAATGACGTAAAAGACAGAAAACTTAAAAACACTGATGAAATATGTTCTGGTTCTCTGCCTGCGCTGCATTAATTTTGCCAAAGAGAGCCATAAAACATCAAGAACACCCCCCAGATAACCTGGCCTCCATCTGGGGGACCACCACCACGCTTTCTGGTGCCTCTGCAAACACAAAGCGTCTTTACACATATGCGTCTGCAGGTCTCAAGTTGCAGAAAAACTTCCTTCCTTGACAGGGGGTGACAACAACCCCCCACCCACAAAAACATCCTACCTCCCTTTTAACACCAACCTCACCAGACATGCAGCAGCCAGACAGTCACAGTTCCTCTCCCTCCTCTGGCTTCCCACATTAACACCTTTAAGAAGTTGCCCAGCTGGCATTCTCCTTCTTATACTTATTCATATTCCACACTGTCTCAGATGACCAACACTATCTTTATTATGTGTGCTTAGACTGCCTGAGAGCAGCACATATACACTGATTCCTTCATCCCATGCAATTCAGGAGAATCAGTTTTTAAATCTAGACTGAATACATTTCACTATACAGTCATATTACGCCTGTCCTATACCTTCTTTGATTACAGGATTTTAATCATTATTGTTTTTGTCCCTCTTAATTAATTCTCTTGCAGGTCACACACCAAACATAAACCCTGTCCTAACCATTATCTTTCTCTTTCTTCCCTCTCGTCCTGAGCTGCGTGCCTCGAGGTGTCCTTTCGTGGTTCCAGTTCCTGTGCTCTGGTAACACGGCTGTTCCTCTACTCAGCAGAGTTTACACAACCAGTTTTATCTCTTTTTCTTTGCTTTCTTTCCGTTCGTTCTCTCTCCTTCTTTCTCTCTCTTTCTCACATATATATATATCAAATGCCTGGACTGCCTGCCAGGAGGTCTTCACTCATGTTTCCAGAATCAGGCCTGTAATTACTGTAATTTTGTAAAGTATTACAAAACTCAGTAGATGAAACTTTATCTAAACTTAAAATCCCTATCAAACCAACTCTACCAATGATGCTTCACCCACTGGAAGTTTTTGGGTAGGGGTGGGCGATATGGCAAAATTAGTATATCATGATTTTTTTCTTCATAATCACTATAACGATTTTATCACGATTCTCCATTCAGGGAAAGTGCAATCTTGCTGTTTAAACAGCAAACTTAGCCTACTACAAAAATAACAAGGCAAGACCAAGACAGTAACAATTAAATAAAAGCAGTTAATTAAAAAAAATGCTGTAAAAAATCTTCCTGTAACTTAAGTATTACTATTAGCACTGAATGTTTTGACAGAATTTAAGACTTAACTGCTTAGCTGACAATGTAATTTAGAACAAAACTTTTTTTTTTTAGAAAAAATAAAGTGTTTATGGCTGGTTTTCCACTGTTTTAAAAGGAACCATGTCCTTTGCCAGGTAAAAGTGATTCAAAAACGCTTCTGTTACCTCTCTCCATCGTTTACTTCTCTTCTTGTAGGGAGTGCCTCTCTCAAATGACCGCGTTAGCGTTGTTTGTTTTGGTCCGGCTGTAGCATTAGCCTCTGCTAGCTGCGGTGTGGTTAATCTGCCGGTTACCTGACTTTCAGCGTACTGTTTGGGATGTCGCCTCTTTAAGTGGTTAAAAAGATTTGTCGTGCTTCCGTCCGTCGCGAGAACGACCTCTGTGCAAATTTTACATATTACTGTTGATTGTGTAACATCAGCTTGGAAAAATCCAAACCAGGTCCATATTACTGAAATCGACCTTTTTTAAGAAACTAACTCTGCCGCTGTGTTTTCATTCATGGCTTTGCGCTTGTGAGAAAAGGGGAGGGGAAGTAACCAAAGGTGTTCCGGTGAGCTGATTGGTTTATGTGCGGGCCACTAGGGTGCGTGAAAGGGCACTAGCAAATAGTGAGCTTTGGCTGAGCAGAAAACTGCTGTAGTGGATAGAATGTGCTTAACGATCAAGCGGTTTTTCTGTGATGGCTTATCGTAGACACCTTATAATACTTCACGATCTGTTAGCGTCATGTCGCACACCCCTATAAGAGGGCTTAAAATATAGGGGTGATTTGACACCCGCTGTGTGTCGTCTGGACTTTCTGACTTTTCAGTTTGGGCCCGAACCAAATAGAAGGTGTGAAAGTGGATGCAAACCATGTTCTGCACCAGAGTTTGGTCCGACCAAAGAGGTGGTCTCGGTCCGGATCTGCTGAACTATGGTCCGGCATGTCTGCAGTGTGAAAGCACTTATCTAGATGGTTCAGACGTTCAGACCTATTACAGGAAGTTGAGGCAGTCTTTAAACAAACCAGAACATAAAAGAACTGGTGTTGTGCCGAAATCAGACTCCGCTTGGCCTGCAGCCTGTCACGCAGCAGTATGAACACAAATGCTGAGACTGGTAATTAATTTATTTACTGAAGCAGTACATTAACCCTTATTTATAAACAGAAATAAAAGAAATCTGAGGAGAATCATTCACACTCATTCTGTGAAAGAGAGTTAAATTCTGACAGAAAGCTAAAAACCATCAAGACACCCGGCAAAGCAACTCGCCAATCTTATAACTTACATTCTACAAACCAATTAATATGAAGTATAGACAGACTCAGCTCATGATAACAGGATGTAGTTCTTTAGTCCGCTCACTAAACTGCAGTGTGAAACCTAAACTAACCAACCAAATGTTCATTATACAATGTAATAAAGACTATGAACCATAGTGCGGACTCTAATCCAGCTCTGGTGTAAATCTGTCTTAAATCCAGTTACCAGTCCTAGATGTGTAATAACTGGCAGGTTTAAGGACTTCTATTCTAAGACTCAATCAATATAAACCCTTTTTTATTTTCAGGAGCGCTTGCAAAGGACTCCTACATCACCCACAGTGCAGTTCTAGAGTGCCCCAAGTGCTAGTTGAATGTGTTGATGTGACAGAATGTCAAGTGCCATCCCCCTACCTGCTCCTTGGCCTCTGCCACCCAGGTCTGAAAGAGCAGCTGCAGCCGTGACTTGTGATACTTTCTGGTGGTCTTAACAGCGATAAAAATGTCCTTTAGCTCTAGAGGCTCTCTGGAGCGAGAGCCAGGCGATTTAGCATGTGCCATGTCCCTGTCCTGTGACCTCAGCCGCCCCTGGGGTCCAGCCATAGCAGGGGGCGGCCGGGTGACGCTGGAATCCTTGGCATTACCGGCACCTTTGTGCCAAGTGGCATTGCGGGTGCTCTGGAGTCCATGTCCACTCCCTGCTCCGGCGGGCCTGGCAGGGGGGCGAGGCTGGGGGAGCTCCCCCTGGCGCTGAGATGTTTGCAGGGTGAGGATCAGCAGGAGCAGCAGGGCAGAGAGGGCCAGGGAGAGCAGGAAGCAGCGTTTACTGATGCCAACGGGCGACAGGTGCATTCTTCCTGTGTGCAGTGCCAGCTCAGCCTCCCGGGCTTGGCCACTGCTTTCCTCCGGTACCCATCTTTAATGCAACGAGACAGACCCTGTGCAGCATAAGGGAAACAATGATAAGTATGATTACTATGATTAATTACTTCCTGATACACTTGTGTATGATGGTTATGGTAAGAACATAAGACACCTGCATGAATTATAAGGACAAATATTCGATTTACTTTTTACCCAATTTAGAAAGACAATTGCCTAGCCCCATTTCATATGACCAACATCACAATGAAAGACTGGTGTGGAATAAGAGCACCATCTATCTATCCCTAAGAAAGCAAGGATAATTGTACTCTCTCAGGCTCTGGCTGCTGATGCCAAGCAGCATTATCTGGGATTTAAGCCAGCCATCCTCAGATCCTAGTGGCACTGAGCAGACTTCTACACTGGTTTTAATTGGTTTCTCTATCTATACATGAGGTCATATTTTTCCTGTGAAAAATATGAAATATATGATCTGTCTGGCTCACATGATAGACTGCATTTCTGGGCTAAACAACAAACAAGCATAAAATAAAGCACAAATGGATGTTATATATTATAATTATAATATTATAGTTATTTTACTTTCAAACTTGAGCATAATATGCGGACGAGAAATTGTCTCTGGTTGCTTTGTTGTTCTGCTCTGTGGAGAAGTTCATGTTTGTGGTATAAGGTCTGGTACATTTTTACTTATCATTCACTATATGTACATGACATAAAATTGTGTTGGCCTCGTTATTACCCATATATGAATGAGCCAGTATGCAGACTTGGTTTTAACAGTGGTGTTATTTTAGTGTATTTAGGATATTAAAAAAAATTATCTTACTCCAATTCCATTATCTGAATATTATTAATAATTAAATGTTTACTGCTCCTTATATGGGTGCAATAACATTATTATTCTAATATTTTATATTTGTATTGTGCTTATCACATTTTTTTCTGAGATGATATATTATCCAAACAACGAATTATTGTGACAGGCCTAGGAATGCACATCATGTTCTACACCACATCCACTAACTAATGAAAACATGAAGGAATTTTGAGAGACACACTGGTAGACAAATACTTTTGGAGATTTGGTGTTTAAAGAGTTGAGATTTACATTCCAACGTCCTGTTAACTAAAGAAGCATGTGTGAAATATGAAACAGTGTGAATGATACCTGTGAAGCTGAATCTGGAGTCAACTGTTCTTTTAATAGCAAAAATAAGCTTCACACATAACAGATACAAAAGCAGTGGCATTTGTAATGATTATCTGACGAAGTCAGTCTGTGTGCTTTTGTATATAATTCTTAAAAATTACTTTCCTGAATGCTCCGTAATTCCAGACGAGCTGAGTACAGCGTTGGCAGTAGTTTCTCAGCTGCCATCATCAACCCCAGGAGGAGCCTTTGCCATCAATGTGAGCCATTTCCTCTTGTCTATTTTCAGAGCGCCAATGATACCTTCACGAGCTGCAGATTTGGAGCCTGGAAGCTAAAACGTCAGCCGGTAGGTAATCATAACCTTGCTCTAAATCAGCTTCTTTAGCAAGAAGTTCTAGACAGCTACGGTTAACACAGCTGAACCACAAGATTGGTGAATGCTAACATTAGGCAGACTGTTCAGGTTAGTCCGCAGCTTTTCCATCACTGTTTTGCTGCTGGGGATGATACTATGGTCTCAATATTTACAATCTTGACATACATTTTTGAGAAATAATTGTCTTTTTGTACACCCTGTTTATATACCTGTAAATGTACTGGATGTGTGTTTAATGGTTTAATTGTGTTTCCAGAGTTAAGGTCAAAAATCCTAGATATGTACAACTGTTGACAAAGTGAAGTGTGTAATTATAATATTAATAATATTCTAAACTACAATTACCTGGTCATAGTCATAAGTACAGTACAGATATCTGTATTTACAAGAAAATAGATAGATAAGTATAGATAAATAAGACATTTTTCCCCTTACATTACTTTTACTTTTATACTCTAAATAGTTTGAAACCAGTACTTTTACATGAATAGAAAGCTTGAGTTGATACTTTAACTTCAACAGAATTTTTTTAAACACTAGTACTTGAAAAAAAAGTTAATGAAAGTAATTTGATTAATTTAATTACAGTATTAATGTGATTTTCAATAGGATATTCGAGATTGCACATCTTTACATATAGAAGCTGCAGAGTGAATCTCAATAGATAGACATTTGTTTGTCAGGTAACTGTACAGTACTATTTATGTGGCAGTGATTTACATATTTTACACTTTTCAATAACTGAAATATAAGGAGGTTATGTTTATGTAAATGTAAAGGAAACAACGGCTTGTGCATCACTTTAAATTGTGATGCACAAGCGAGATTATTCTTTTTTACAATATCGCACAGCCGTACCAGTATTTATACTTATACTTGAGTAGTAATTGTTAATTCTTTTGACACTTTTGGTGATTCCCACCACTATTAACGATATGGTCTCCTAGTAATGTACAGCTCTGGAAAAATAAAAGACCATTTAAAGTTAATGAGTTTCCTTGATTTTACCAAATTGAAAACCTCTTGAATATAATCAAGAGGAAGACGGATGATCACAAGCCATTAAACCAAACTAAACTGCTTACATTTTGCACCAGGAGTAAAGGCATAAAGTTATCCAAAAGCAGTGTGTAAGACTGGTGGAGGAGAACATGCCAAGATGGAAAACTGGAAAGAACTGGAAAACTGCATAAAAAACAGGGTTATTCTACCAAATATTGATTTCTGAAATCTTTATGCATATGAACTTGTTTTCTTTGCATTTTTGAGGTCTGAAAGCTCTGCATCTTTTTTGTTATTTGTTATTTTGTAATTTTAAATAACAATATATTTATTTTAATTGTAATAATTTGGGAGAAATGTTGTTCGTAGTTTATGAAGTAAAACAAAAATGTTAATTTTACTCAAACATATACCCTGGCCCTCTATAAATAGCTAAATCAGAGAAACTGAATTTGTTGTCCAGACTCAGAAAGACTTGATAGTTCTGTAGATGTGATATTATTAGCTACTAGTTAATATTTCAGAGCTGTTATCTGAAAACACAAGTTTCTACTAGTAAAAAAAAATAGGCTACACCGACAGTTTATCCTAATATACAGCAGATAAGAAAATCAGTGTTATCACTCATCTCCAGGTGCTAACGCTATAAAGCTAACTAACCCCAGCTAACCTAAAGCTAGCGTTAGCTAGTTAAATACCTGCAGTGCTACTCAGCTCCAATACAAACAGCCAGCTCTCCCACACGCTAACAAGCTAACCATTAGCTAATGTTACTGGTAAACACTGCAGACATTGTGCTGGTTATTTACTTAAAGCCTTTCTGTGCATAAAACAGAGTTAAATGATAACCTAGGGGTTTTAGATCAGACTGATAGTTAGAGGTTGAGTGAGAGTCTCACCGCAGGAGAGCAGATGTGGAGGAGCTGGATTGTGTTCTTGGAGCACCTCTGTCTTCATCCTCTTCACTTTAAACACGTAACTTAGTTAAATACAAAACAGAAAAAAAACTCCAAACAGTAAATGAAATGTCCCTCTAAAGTCCCTTTAAAGTTCTCCGGGTCAACCTGAAAAACTATAAAACGCTTAAAATCCGACTGTTATTGTCCAGAGTCTCCTCAGTCCGCAGCTCTGCTGCTGCTGCTGGTGTTGTTGGTTAAACTTCTAAAGGCAGATAAATATCTCTATCGCTCCGTTACCGCCACTGTCCGCCGTTATATCACTGTTTCCACCGATTTATCCCCCAAAGAAATACTGTTAACAAAGCACAACACCCTCCACTGACTGCCTGCCACACACACACATCGCTCTCCGCTGCGATAAATGACCTCTGTTTCTGTTTCTCTGTACAAAGCCAAGCCATTTGGCTGCAGAGCAAGTAAAGCCTGCCAACTCTCTACTAAAAGCGCCTATGGAAATATCTTCTACCGTACATACTAGAATATAGGCGCGCAACAATCCTCTTATTTGCGCTCTTAAAACCAAATAAATAAAAACTAAATTAAATAAAATTAGACTTAATTAAATTAAATTACAGTTTACTTGTCACATATATATAGTCACACACAACTAGTACAACTAGTAGTGAAACGATCTGATAACTGTGCAATTGTTCTAAATTAGATACAATTCTCACAATATAATTTTCAGAAAATGAAAAAAAAAATAGTCTTTACTCTGTCTGCATTTAGAATTATTTTTTTCCATTTTCTTATTTTTCATTTCTAGCCCCCAGGATCTGAACAGATGAAATGATTCATCTTGTAAAAAAAGGAAGGTTGGATTATATCGTCAATTTTTTGTTACAAAATGCAAAACATGTAAAATCAGAAAACTAAATAAAAATATTTTTCTCATGTGTTCCTGTATTTCTGATCGGAAAATTGGAAAAAATTAAAACGCTTTTCATTTTTTTCTATATCAAATGGAAAATATGAAACAATGAAATTTAACACTTAATTTTCAATTTTTTAATGTAGCCTCAAACGTTCAGAAAAAAACGGTGGCCTTACTCAACTATCAAATTTTCCATTATTGTATCTTCTTTCAAATATAGGTTGAATTAAACCATCAAAAAAATCAGGTAAATGGTCATTTTTCCAATTTTCATAAAATTTCGATTGTTGCAGTAAAACATTAAAAACTAGAAAAATGGTGGAAAACTATCTCTTTGTTGCTACTCCAAATAGGAAAAAAAAATAAAGTGTTACACCAAGAATTCTATTCCCAAATTAAGCAACAAACGGTCAGAAAATTGATCAGATAAATGTTACACGGACTACTGTACAATGCAGAGACGAGCACATGGTTGAGGAGGTGTAAAATTATTTTATTACCTGATTATGAAAAATAATTGTGATTATTTGGTGTAAATTCTGGAAGTGACATTCCGTCGTTCATTCCCTTTTTTTTTAGAAGTGCATCTCCGCCATCTCCTGGTGAACAATGAGAAATACTGCTGTTTAGCTGAGCTGAGGGTTAGTAGACCACATGGGACATAATGTAGGTCAGGAAAACAGATTACACGTCTAAACCACATATGTTATGATATGTATCGGCTAATCAAGGTCATCTGAAGGCAGACAGAAAGCTGAACTAGGATAGGAGTATTTCTCAACATGACATTTTTTATTAATGATGAAATATTGCTGGAAATTAAGTATTAAGTAATATTGTTTAAGTTAATGGTACAATGTTATCCAACAATTCGGTAGGAATTATTTTAATGTGTTTAAATGCGTCTACATATTATATATATATATATATACACACACACACCTTTAAGATCAGCCTCTCTATTAAGCGCTAAGAGGTTGACTCTGCCCCTCCCACACACCTGTGGGACATCACCTAATTAACAGGACTATTTATACTGGAACTCTTCCATAGTCAAGTTGGGAGATATTGTTGTCACATCTGTGTCTCATTGAGTGTTTCTTGTAATGTTTGTGTTTCTGTTTTTTTATCTTCTGTCTGCCTTTTGACCACATTTTTTATTTGTGTTTTTGGGTTAATAAAACTGCCTTGTAATTACATCCAACCTACCTTGGTTGGTTCTTACAATAATGGCACAAAAATTGGTTAGATTTGCCCCTAAATCTAATCTAAACTATTAGGTTACCTCAGTAACCACAATCTATTTTTATTTTTTTTTTTATCACAATCTATCTTTATTGCTCATTTACTTCAACTAAATTTAAGCTAGCTACTGTAGTTATAATAATTAATGTAACATGTTTACAGTTTTTTTTGTATGTTTAAAACTTTTCATATTGACGAGTATGTTCCTTTAAACATTATGTAATGAAAATTCATATAGCATAATAAACAATTTTTGGTAGTAGTAAAAATACTAGCAGTGCTTGAAGAAGATTTACTGTATTTAAATCAATTTAGCAACCTGTATTTATTGAATTTATGTCATAAAAGCACTTAAATACATTGTTTTAGTATTTGAATCATTGAAGTTTATCTCTTTTTTTTTTTTCAAATTGGCCATTCCAGTGTGAAGGGTTTTTGATTTATTGGAAAAATTTCAAAAAGTGTTACAACTGTCCCTGGTTGTTATGTATTGTTGCCATCCAATACAAATCAATTATCTCTATTTTTGACCATTTTTAATTTTCTACATAATTTGAACACACAAACAGTCCAACACAAACACTGTGTTAAAATCTTTTGATAAATAGACCAATAGAAGTTCTCCAAAAACTCTTTTTACATTGACTTCCATTGAAAGTTAATAAGGTTTTTCCTCTCTCCTGTAAAGTTAGAGACATGTTTTTCATTGGACAGCGGCGATGTATGATCTATTACTACTGGAAGCTGCATGTGAGACTGGAAAACACATTTAAAGTAGAATAAATAACAGAGTACAGAGACAGTACACACACACTGGGGTATACGGTTTAACAGGGACTGCAAAAATAGCCTCCCTCAGCTTTTAAACTCAGACGGAGAGTCCACTGTCTTCTCCAACTGCCCCTGTCAATCAGGGGTCAAAGCAAAATGGCAGGCTGGGGGGACTGGACTTTAGCACTCACAGGCAAGTAACTAAACTTTTAAATATGACTAACATGAAAATCTAACTTACTTATGAGGCAAAGTGTAATTTAGCCTGAACCTGGAGGCACTATAGAGCAGATTTAGGCCTTTAACCCTCTTAAGTCTCTGTTACAGCTGTAGCTTTAAACATATGGATATATGTCCATTTTTGTTTGTACAGAAACAATTTGCTGTGAGATACATATATAATAACGTTAAACAGTATAAATAATAAAAGTATATGTCATTACTGAAGTATTTAAACACCCTAACATTAATCTACATTAATATTATTATTTTTTTCAGTAAAATCTTGTGATTTATTCATGTGGGTTTATATTTTTAGAAGCAAACTAATGTTTTGTGTTTTGCGACTTTAGGATGCCTTTATATATAGTTGTGTTCCAACTGGACCTCTCTGCTCTGATTTGTGTGTGTTTTCACAATGCTCAAACATTTATTGAATCTTCAACACCAATGTGTGTAACTAAACTGCTATAGGCTGAATAGGAAATACATATTGTGACACGTGGATATATGAATTTGTGACATCACAAAACCATTCCAATACATTCAAATCAAGCTGTTTTTTGCAGCTTTCCAGCTCACCATTTTTGGTTAACAGAAAGTTTTATGAGTATTACATTTAAGTCCTAGAACGTTCTATCTGTCAAGTTATCTAAATGTTTTTAGAAAGTTTTTAAACGTTCTGGTAACGTCACTGCAACGTAACGTGTAAAAAATGTATTTTAGTTTAGTGAATGTATGTACATAATGTCTGAAACATTCCAATAACGTTGTAATGCAAACACATTATTGTCAGAACACTCCTGGGACATTATTTCTTTAACATTGTTGAAAAAGGAAAACAATTACATATATTATAGCCTGTAACATATTTGAGTAACAATATTTAGGTATATATATTTCTGTTTGCAGTGTGTGCAGCTGGTCTGCTGGTGGTCCAGGCCGACATTCTAACGTACGCTACTGTAGGCCAGCTGTTTGTGCACGAGCTGCAGAGGGAACATTTCCAGAATGAATTTGAGCCTTTCCTTTACGGTAACATATCTTTAATACACAGTTACTTTATTAGAAACATCTACCTTGTGCTTCTTCACACTATGGCCACTTTATTAGAAAAAAATAAAGAAATAAAGAAACACCTACCTTGTGCTTCCACTTATTGGCCACTTTTATAGAAACACCTACCTTCTGCTTTCACTCACTAAACACTTTATTAGAAACACCTACCTTCTGCTTCCACTCACTGGCCACTTTTATAGAAACACCTACCTTCTGCTTTCACTCACTAAACACTTTATTAGAAACACCTACATTGTGCTTCCATACTACGGTCACTTTATTAGAAACACCTACATTGGGCTTCCATACTACGGTCACTTTATTAGAAACACCTACATTGGGCTTCCACACTATGGCCACTTTATTAGAAACACCTACCTTCTGCTTCCACTCACTGGCCACTTTATTAGAAACACCTACCTTCTGCTTCAACTCACTGGCCACTTTATTAGAAACATACACCTTGTGCTTCCACTCACTGGCCACTTTATTAGATACACCTACCTGCTGCTTTCATACTATGGCCACTTTATTAGAAACACCTACATTGGGCTTCCACACTATGGCCACTTTGTTAGAAACACCTACCTTCTGCTTCCACTCACTGGCCACTTTATTAGAAACACCTTCTCTGTGCTTCAACTCACTGGACACTTTATTAGAAACACCTACCTTCTGCTTCCACTCACTGGCCACTTTATTAGAAACACATTCTCTGTGCTTCAACTTTATTAGAAACACCTACATTGGGCTTCCACACTATGGCCACTTTATTAGAAACACCTACCTTCTGATTCCACTTGTTGGCCACTTTATTAGAAACACCTACACTGCCCTTCCACACTATGGCCACTTTATTAGAAACACCTACCTTCTGCTTCCACTCACTGGCCACTTTATTAGAAACACCTACCTTTTACTTCCACTCACTGGCCACTTTATTAGAAACACCTACCTTCTGCTTCCACTTATCGGCCACTTTATTAGAAACACCTTCTCTGTGCTTCAACTCACTGGCCACTTTATTAGAAACACCTACATTGGGCTTCCACACTATGGCCACTTTGTTAGAAACACCTACCTTCAGCTTCCACTCACTGGCCACTTTATTAGAAACACCTTCTCTGTGCTTCAACTCACTGGACACTTTATTAGAAACACCTACCTTGTGCTTCCACTTATCGGCCACTTTATTAGAAACACCTACCTTCTGCTTCCACTCACTGGCCACTTTATTAGAAACACCTTCTCTGTGCTTCAACTTACTGGCCACTTTATTAGAAACACCAACCTTCTGCTTTCACACTATGGACACTTTATTAGAAACACCAACCGTGAGCTTTTTTAAAACACCTACCTTCTGTTGCACTCTTTGGGGACTTTATTAGAAACACATTCTCTGTGCTTCCTCTCACTGGCCACTTTATTAGAAACACCTTCTCTGTGCTTTAACTCATTGGCCACTTTATTAGAAACACAGATCTTTACCCAGTCTTCTGTTCTGTGTTTGGGTTCTCAGGGAGGGTGTTTAATGACCCCATGGTGTTTAAGTGTAACCGGCAGCTGTTCCCGGATCTCCCCCGGTGGCTGCGCTTCACCCAGCGTCACCCCTACGATAACGGCTTCCTGTACGGCACCCCGCTGCAGGGGGACCTGGGCAAGAACACAGTGCAGGTACTCCTCTATACCTGCATTATTAAACTCTGGAAAAAATAAAAGACCACTTCCGTTTCTAAATCAGTTTCTCTGATTTTGCTATGTATAGGTTTTTGTTTGAGTAAAATTAACATTGTTGATTTATTTTATAAACTATGGACAACATTTCTCCCAAATTCCAAATAAAAATAGTGACATTTAGAGCATTTATTTGCAGAAAATGAGAAATGGCTGAAATAACTATAAACTTTGAGCTCTTAGAAAACAACTTCATATTCATGAAATTTTAAGAGTTCAGAAATCAATATTTGGTGGAATAACCCTGGTTGGTTTTTAATCACAGTTTTCATGCATCTTGGCATCATGTTCTCCTCCACCAGTCTTACACACTGCTTTTGGATAACTTTATGCCTCAACTCCTGGTGCAAAAATTCCAGCAGTTCAGTTTGGTTTGATGGCTTGTGATCATCCATCTTCCTCTTGATTATATTTCAGAGGTTTTCAATTTGGTAAAATCAAGGAAAAACATCATCATTAAGTGGTCTATTATTTTTTTCCAGAGCTGTATAGTATATGAGTCATTTTAGAATGACTAATGTTGATTGAAATTTACTTTAATGAATGTTTCTTTTTTTAATTAGATATTCGTGACAAATAAGCGAAGTTATGACACCTTCAAGGAGCGGCTGGTTATAAATGTGGGGCCTGCAGGTACACAAGTGCTACAGAAACCTTGCTTTCAGTTATTATGCACGTGTTGGTGATGGTAAAGAGCCCATTTAAAAAAAAAATGAAGGTACATTTTTACCCTGTATTGTTTACTAAATAATTCCTCATAATAATATTTTTTCATAATTTGGATGACTTTAGTATTGCTCTATACAATGAAGAACATTTTACAATAATGTCATACAATAAATTATGTGTATTAAAATTATTGTTGGTGAAAATATAATGCTTTTCAAATTATTGTTCACTAAATATTGCTTTTGTGTGGTAAAATATGTTTTTTATGGGAGAACCAAATGTTCCCCCAGTACTAGACTGACCCAAATGCTGTATAGCTTGCAGTTCTAAGGTAATCATGTTTGTTGTTTCTCTTTAAAAGGCATTTATTTATTTATTTATTTTATAACACAGTATATCTGTATCCACAGTCAAACAAATGCCCTACCAGGCTGAGTTCTTCATTGGGCTGAGGGAGATTGAGAAGGTGCTTCCCTCTGAGGTTCAGAATGAGATAAAGAAGGACATTCAGATGATCTGGGGCACCGACAAGCTGGACTACGTCAACATCACCTCTGCCCTGGACCGGGGCGGCCGTGTCCCCCTGCCGCTGGCTGGACACTATGAGGGGTGAGTGAAGTCAGTTTAAGTTTATATTAAAATTTAATGATGCATAATATACTGATACTAATCATTTTTGTATTATTGTATTATATTGGCTTGCTACAGTTTGAGCAAAAACATCTGTCTAAATATCTGTTACAACGAACAATCAACTGATAATGATTTTGTGTCTGCAGATCTAATTCATTTAGACTAGTCGTATTAGCAGACATATGACATATGTTTAATGTGTTTTCTTTTCATCGACTATAACACAGTGGATCAACAGCAGCAGATGACATGTCTCTCCAAACCATCACTGATTGGTGGAAACTTCACACTAGACCTCAAGCAGTTTGGACTGTGTGTCTCTCCACTCTTCCTCCAGACTCTGATCCCTTGATTTACAAATGAAATGTAAAATTTACTGATGATCAGTGATGGTTTGGAGAGAGATGTCATCTGCTGGTGTTGATCCACTGTGTTTTATTATCAAGTCTTACAGCACTTCATGATTCCCTCTGCTGACAACTTTAATGGAGATGCGGATTTCATTTTCCAGCAGGACTTGGCACACTTATATAATATATAACTTATATAATAAGTTTAATAAAGTAACTTTTAATGATATTCTAATCTTTGAGATGCAGCTGTATCTGCAGTAGTAGAATGTGTAGTTCCATATATCTGTAATGCAATTCTGACTAGTAGTCATATACATTTAAGGTATGTGCAGTTTAAGATATCTAAAACTAGATTTTTTTTCTTGTCAGAATTGCATTGTAGATATCTGGAACTACCAATTCCACTAGTAAAGTAATTGTGGATATTAGTTTTAACATGTATAGCTGTAATGAAATGAGACTATCCACAATTGCATTAAATATACAGTATACAGTGAGTAAACATTTAATAGCTGATGTATGAAATGAGAGTTTCTGCTTGTGTAAATTAGTGAGTTATGGATTGTATGGCTTTATCCTGAACAGTGTGTTTCTGTGTGTGTGCATTAGCGTGTACGTGAAGCTGGGGTCAGACCAGCCGTACTCTAAGTGCTTGCGGAGGCTGCAGACGGAAGATCACCAGAGAGAGTGTAAAGCCGGCGGCAAAATCGCTGGAGACTGCAGCGTCTGCACCATCCCTGCTAACTGTGTAACCTGGTGCAAATCAGTCTTGGTGAGCATGTTAGTGTATTAGTTGCCACATGAATAAATAATTAACCCTTGTGTGGTGTTCATATTTTTGTTACTTGTTTACTTTGTTACTTGTATTTAATTCAGCAAAATTAAGCAATTCTACATTAAAATGCTTTACACATGCTTGCTTCACCTAAATTGCAAGCAATATAAACAGCTTACATGGTTAATATTTGCCCTTTATCTTTCTTATGTTACATTTATTTCAAAAAGTGCTACTCTTTTTTATTAGTTTTTTAATAAAATGTAAAAGAAAATGAATTAAACTCAAGATATGAGTAGAAAATGTGTTTAGTTTCAAATTTACAAATGAAGCAATGTTTATTAGCCCTTGGCCAAACATACTGTATGTAATATAAATGTGTAGGGGGGGGGGGGGGGTGTACAGTGTATGTTTATCGAAAATGTGTTTTGATATATGTTGCCAATGAGTTTGAGTTAGAATTTTTTTTTTTAAATATCATGTGATGAAAAATGAAAACGGGTCCCACAGACCCGAACACCATACAAGGGTTAAAAGAAAAAAATCCTGATGTAACAAATAACACAACAATTTTATTATTGGTAATTTAACATCATACCATAGAATTCATGTCAGAACTAGTTATATGGAATGAAAATACAGAACTACAGAATAAAAAAATACACTTTTAAAATGAGCTAGTTTTGTCTCCAGCACTAACCCGGATTATGAATATGCTTTCTCACACACTGTCCTGTAGTGATGCTCTTAGGATGTTCAGCATATGTCATTTATACACATACATCACCTTGGGGTCTTTTAGGCTTATTAAATTATTTTTTTAAGGATTCGCAGTCACCCATTCCCCGCTGTGTGCACTCAGCCTTTAGGTTAGTTTAAATGGAATTTTCTGTCCATGTTTCTCTTATTTTGCACCAGATTGATTTGTCCAGACCCGTTCCCCCTCCTCCAGCCCCGACTGTTGGTTCAGGAATCCTGGCCTGGGGTGGCGAGTTTAACCCCCCCGACTCTCCACCTGACAGAGACTTTTTACCCGAGTACATCGTCACTGTAATTATTCCTTTTATTCTCGCCATCATCCTCTGCCTCATTCTGGCCTATGTGATGTGCTGCAGGAGAGAAGGAGTGTGAGTGGATTTTGTTCAATATTTTTTGAACACATTTTCTTTATCACACATAGACCCAAACCCATTTATACAGTTCTACAGTTCTATCAGTTTGCTAAGCTAGCAAATATTTCATGTTCTTGGTTAAAACTGTATTTAATGTGTATTTTTAATTATTTTGTATTATTATTATTATTTTATTATAAATTCTTGATTATGGGTAAAGAAAATGTTAATTAGGCTCTGAGAGTGTGTATGTATGTTTACTTTCTTATCTTTTGTGTCTTTGCAGTCAGAAACGAGATGCCAAGACCTTAGAGTATGTATACAAACCTCTCCTCTCCTCAAAGTCTTCCTTAGATCACATGCTTTTGTTTTGTGGGGAAAAGTAAATGTTTAAGGGGTGTAATATTTAATATAACTGATATGATCTTTATTTCTATGCTTCTTTAATAGAAACTCTTAATTTGCTCTTGTACATGTACATATTATATATCTTGTACATATATATAATGTCTTGTACATTATATACAGTTGTGGTCAAAAGTTTACATACACTTGTAAAAAAACATAATGTTATGGCTGTCTTGAGTTTTCAATAAGTTCTACAACTCTTATTTTTCTGTGATAGAGTGATCGGAACACATACATGTTTGTCACAAAAAACAGTCATAAAATTTGGTTCTTTCATAAATTTATTATGGGTCTGCTGAAAATGTCACCAAATCTGCTGGGTCAAAAATATACATACAGCAACATTAGTATTTGGTTACATGTCCCTTGGCCATTTTCACGGCAACTAGGCGCTTTTGGTAGCCATCCACAAGCTCCTGGCAAGCTTCAGGTCGAATGTTTGACCACTCTTCTTGACAGAATTGGTGCAGTTCAGCTAAATGTGATGGTTTTCTTGCATGAACCCGTTTCTTTAGCACTGTCCACATGTTCTCAATGGGGTTTAAGTCAGGACTTTGGGAAGGCCATTCTAAAACCTTAATTCTAGCCTGGTTTAGCCATTCCTTTACCACTTTTGATGTGTGTTTTGGGTCATTGTCTTGTTGGAACACCCAACTGCGCCCAAGACCCAACCTTCGGGCTGATGGTTTTAAGTTTTCCTGCAGAATTTGGAGGTAATCCTCCTTCTTCATTATCCCATTTACTTTCTGCAAAGAACCAGTTCCACTGGCAGCAAAACATCCCCAGAGCATAATACTACCACCACCATGCTTGACAGTAGGCATGGTGTTCCTGGGATTAAAGGCCTCACCTTTTCTCCTCCAAACATATTGCTGGGTGTTGTGGCCAAACAGCTCAATTTTTGTTTCGTCTGACCAGAGAACTTTCCTCCAGAAGGTTTTATCTTTGTCCATGTGATCAGCAGCAAACTTCAGCCGAGTCTTAAGGTGCCTTTTCTGGAGCAAGGGCTTCTTTCTTGCACGGCAGCCTCTCAGTCCATGGCGATGTAAAACACGCTTGACTGTGGAGACTGACACCTGTGTTCCATCAGCTTCCAAATCCTTGCAGACCTGCTTCTTGGTGATTCTTGGTTGACTCTTGACCATCCTGACCAATCTCCTCTCGGCAGCATGTGATAGCTTGCGTTTTCTTCCTGATCGTGGCAGTGACACAACTGTTCCATGCACTTTATACTTGCGTATAATTGTCTGCACAGTTGCTCTTGGGACCTGTAGCTGCTTTGAAATGGCTCCAAGTGACTTCCCTGACTTGTTCAAGTCAATAATTCGCTTTTTCAGATCCACACTGAGTTCCTTTGACTTTCCCATTGTAGCTTTTGTAGCTGAGTCTAATCACTGGGTCAAATGAGCCCTATTTAAATGGGCTCATGAGAAGTCAACAGCTGTAGTCAATCAGAATCACTTACAAGAAGTGAAGAGGCCATGACATGAAGCTAATTTGATTGACACAACTCGCTACATCACCAAAATTGACAAATTTTGTTGCTGTATGTATATTTTTGACCCAGCAGATTTGGTGACATTTTCAGCAGACCCATAATAAATTTATGAAAGAACCAAATTTTATGACTGTTTTTTGTGACAAACATGTATGTGTTCCGATCACTCTATCACAGAAAAATAAGAGTTGTAGAACTTATTGAAAACTCAAGACAGCCATAACATTATGTTTTTTTACAAGTGTATGTAAACTTTTGACCACAACTGTATATATATATATATATATAATCATTAATCTGTTTTTACTATAAAACATCCGAATCACATTAGAACAGATGTCTGTTAGAGCATAAACATAATAAAATTAAACAGGAATTTCTCTCTCTGTGAAGAAAGTAGTTGAGATCTTGTGAGCTAGTTTCAGGAACAAAGCTTGGTTTAATTCAATTCAATCACCTGCTTCTCTGATATGATATAATGAGCACTATAAAAATACTATACTCCTATTAGAAGAGATTTGGAAATGTTTTAATGAACACAGTGATGTAAAACTACTACTTTTCATGAGAATGTTATTTGTATTTATTTTAATATTAGTGTAAATGTTTGAGTGAATGTTTGAAATCTTCTGATTCTAACTGTAATTTCCTTTTTCTCAGTATCCAGCTGTACCATTACCACACCATCCATGACAACAGCAGTGAGCTGAGGACGATGGCGGACGGTCGCTCAGGCGCTCCTCAGCCCCGGTCCACTCTGCCCATGTTCAACGCTCGCACTGGAGAGAAGGCGGCTCCTCAGTATCCCTTCGACAGCGTCCACATCCCTCTCATCATGGCCCAGCAGTGAGTTCACCATAGTACTGTGATACACATGGTAATACGGCACAGTGCTTTGCTTGTAGCACATGATTCTGGAGAGAAAACCTCAAAAGTCATCTTCTTTCTTTTTCTCTTTCTAGTTTCCAGATTCTTTAGCCAATTTCTACAAATTAGCATAGCTACTAGATTTGTTTAATTAGCCAAAGTTTTGTTGATTCCACATTGGCACCATAGTTAAATGTCACAATCCTGTTTCATTATTATTACAAGGACTATTAGACAGTCAGACATCCCAAGTGGCAAAAAATTAATTTCAGGGAGGAACCCCAGACCTGGATTACTTACCTCAACATACCTTTTGCAATCATTTAGTCCCCTGTGGGCAATGCTAAAATCCCTATTACAAACTGTACAGCGGGTAAGACTTTCATAGTTTTTACTTTTACCCGATATGGATATACTTTAGAGTAGTGAGAGGTGAAATGAGTTTTGAAGGAGCCATGATGCTTCTCACTGCCCGCCCACACTATAATCTGATTGGCTGACTCACAGACCTTTTTCTCAGAACAGGCCAATTAGAACCCGAGGGGTGCTGCTTTCTCTCCCTCTCCCTCTCTTTCTCACACGTGATTGGGGGAAAAAAGTCTGTCGAGTTACAAACTGTGTAACTTACTAGTCAGAGTCAGTGTGTCATAGCGAGAAGTTGTAAGGAGGAGTTTTTCACATGTCTTGCTCTCTAGATAAGGCACAGTACAGGGCAGCCAATCAGAGCAAAGCAAATTTTACATAGATCAGTCTTGAAAGTCACAATGTGTTTAATTGTAAAAGATGGGCAGGGGATGAAGGATATCCTAATGGACATAATTCTGTATCTCATCACTTGTTTGTGTTTACGCAGGGAGCCGAATGTAGACACCTTTCCCAGGTAATCCACACCCCTGTTTTACCTGAGTGGTTTTGGCATTATTTATATTTTAGTCAGAACAGAGGAAACTGTCATACTGTGTTGATGTATGTCTTAAATTCATCTCTTTGTGTTCTCCGTAGGAAATAACAGCACAAATCTGAGGAACACATAAAAGGAGAAATTTGCTTTGGAGCTTTTCTTTGTGGCCTGCTGCTTTTATCTGACCTGTGTTTCATATATAACCACACATTTGCACTGAAGTGTTTTGAGCTGTGAACATACACTTTACCATATATACTGCACAGATGACTTGTTCTGGATTTGTAATGCTGCCTGTTGTTTACCGTTTTAAACAGTGTTGGATTTTTATCTTCATATTTGAAAAATATAATAAAATCTATTGGGTACATTTTCTGTGTTTCTTAATATGTAAAACCCTATTCAGATTTAGTTCTAATATCCTCTACTTTTTCAACTTAACATGTTCAGTTGAAACAAGAAGTTTAAATACATTATATAAAAAGACACATATGTATGTTTTTCTTACTGTCTGACATATCAGGAACAGAATTGTACAATTGACTTTATCTGTGGGTGCAATTTGCCTGAATGCCTGAAGGTGCCTCATTCATCTGTACCAACAATTATACACTCCAGTTGGGAATGTCCAGCCGTCATACTGTCCAGGAAGGAGATGGATACTGTGTCCAAAAGATGAACATGCTTTGGTCCAAAATGTGCATATCAACCCACGAACAAAAGCAAAAGATCTTGAGAAGATGCCGCTGAAGCTGGAAAAAGTGTATCGTCATTCACAAAATTAATGAAGCAAAATCTCAAGACATCAGTCTGGAAGCTAAAGCTTGGGCCAAACTGGTTATAAAGTGGCTTGTTTAAGGTGTACTATTTCTAAAACACATTCGTTAGTCACTGTGAAGAAATAGATGTTAGCAATTTTTGGGTTGGAATGGATTAATTAGGTTTGACGATGAATTAATTAATTTTTAGTATCCATTTTAGAAGTGCAAAAGGTCTAAATGAGCTGAATAACATTCTTGAATGCATCAATGCAAGAATGGGCCAGATGACCTTTGTCTGAAACCCAATTGTTTGTTTATGTCAGAACGTACATATGTTTCTTTAAAGAACCATTTTGAAAAGGTTCTGTCCAGAAGAGTGCTCACCAATCTAAGCTCAACCTGTAAAACACTTGATGTCCACATGGTGGCGTCACCAAGCACATCAAAGTCCCTTTTAGGAACTTTCAAATCTAAAGAATTCTCAAAACTGGGTCAGGACATCTTCAGCACTTGTTACCTCTGCATTATCTCTGTTGTCAGACGTCTTGAGCTTGAAATGAAATGTCAACCAAGCATACGTTCCAGTTAAAAAATTGAATATATCCGCTATTGATAGATTTTGTTAGCTTTGTCTCATACTGGTTGATAAAAACACATTATATGGTATTTTGTTAATCCAAACACCATGGAATCATGTCCACAGATTTTGGAAGTTGGAGAAAACTGTGTGTACGATTGATTTTCCTGAAACACAAATAGATAGAAGTGCTGTATAATGAACTGTATATGCTATGTTTGGGGCAGCCATCTTGGATTTTGAACTCAGGGTTACTTTCCAAGTAAGAAATGTGACCTCCAGTTAAAATTTCCTAGCATTTCCTTTTGGTCAAAAGCAACAAAAGAAAGTTTGGGCTTGGTGGTATATATAGTCCTCCGGTGGTCCTGGGTTATTGATCACAGAGTTGTCAGCTGCGACTCTTGGGCTCTTGCATGGCCCTCTCTGCTGTTGACCAAATATTATTGATGTGGTGGAAACACCACCTGCCGACCATTCTCAGCTAGAGGCCCATTCTCAGCATAGCAGTGAAGCTGACGTGGTGTAGTTGGTATTTTGTAGGTTGTGAGTTGTGAGTGGGTCCACCACCCAGAAATATCCACTGAACTGACCACCGATGAAGAGCTAAAGGGTGGCTAACACACCCGATACACCCCAGCAGATGGGTTCCATCTCTAAATGTAGCTATGAGCAGATTCTGTGTTTCAGAAACAAATGAGTCAGTGGAGAGTATATAAGCTTGTACAGTACAGGCCAAAAGTTTGGACACACCTTCTCTTTTCTTTTTTTTCTTTATTTTCATGACTATTTACATTATAGATTCTCACTGAAGGCATCAAAACTATGAATGAACACATGTGCGGTTTTATGTACTTAACAAAAAAATACATTTTATATTCTAGTTTCTTCAAAATAGCCGCCCTTTGCTCTGATTACTGCTTTGCACACTCTTGCCATCATTCTTTCAATGAGCTTCAAGAGGTGGTCACCTGAAATGAAAAGTTTTCCAACAGTCTTGAAGGAAGGAGTTCCCAGAGGTGTTTATTAGCACTTGTTGCCCCTTTGCCTTCCTCACTCTGTGCTCCAGCTCACCCCAAACCATCTGGATTGGGTTCAGGTCCGGTGACTGTGGAGGCCAGGTCATTTTTTGTTAAGTACATAAAAAACTCCACATGTGTTCATTCATAGTTTTGATGCCTTCAGTGAGAATCTACAGTGTAAATAGTCATGAAAATAAAGAAAACGCCTGTACTGTAAAGACTGTTGAATGAATGAATTCATTCATGCATGCACGCAAACAAACGTCCACCAGTCACAACAGTCCATTAAATAAAGTAGAAGTTAGCATAGCTGAGTGAAAGCAGTATAGATCGTTTAATTTAACGGTGGGGGTCGAGAAGATAACATGCCGAACATTCAGGTGACCACTTAAAACATGCTTTATTTCAGCATCCAAAATAATTAAAAACATCTTGAAATATTATACATGTACAAAATAAGTACAGATCCTCTGGTTGAAACCATTAAAGTGTCTCGTTTGTGGGTTTTTGGTCTTTTTTTCTCATATGCCGCCTCATTTCATTTTTTTTTTCTTAGAAAATAAAGAAAACAAAAAAAACAAAAAATAAAAATAAAAGCAAAAATGAAAGGAGGTGTGCATTGCAGTTTTGCAGTATGAGTGTGTGGAGGGAATGAACAGTTGGGGGCAGGGGGCGGGGCAAAGCCTTGGATAAGAAAATGGCAAACTGTCCACGTACTTAACTCACGTCAGATTAAGTGCAAATCTTAAGCAACCGTCACATTCAGCTTTTTATTCCCCTCAGCTGACACTTTAATGGGAAAAAGGAATCACATTGACAACAAGACATCGAGTTGACAGTTAGCACCAAACAGGTCCCAAAAGCACAAGTGACAGTAAAAAAAGACAGAAAATGAGTAAGAGGAGTGTCAGACACAATATACACCACAGTCAGGACCTGCACAGGAAATTAGCACCTTTTTTCTGACTGTTACTTGTGTTCTAGCTAGCCAGCTATAGCAAGCACTTGTTTTCACTTGTTTTGCTAGTTAGCTAGTTAGCTAGTATGTGTGGCGTGGAAGGAGTCCCCCGAAAAACCCCACAACAGGTATTTTGGGTGATTTTTTGGGTTGTTCTGAGGTAGCCATTACAAGTTTTTCCTTTGGTTTTATGTCACACAATGCTTTCCCTTTCTTGGCTAGAAGAACAAGACAATTGACGGTCATTTTTCAGATTTATTCAACACCAGAGAATGGTACATTAGCACGTAGCGTAGTTGTTTTTTTCATTGTCCTTCTGCAGTGGTAAAAAAAAGGCAAAAAAATTCACCAGTATTTTCATTACCGTTTGGGTTCTTCTCAGTTTTTTTGAGAAGGTGGGGGGGATGTGTGTGATTTTACACCTTACAAGCACAGTTATATATTATTTTCTTGTTGCCAGGTGACCCAAAAATCATTCTCCCTAAGTGTCCGTGATGTTGACGCTGGATGGCATAGTGGTCCTCAAAAAACATTTTCAAAAAAAGAGAAAAAAGCAGAATGTCTCTCAAGATCACGAAACGAGCACAATCCTCACAGACGCGAGCGTAAGCAGTGGACCGACTGCAGCCAAATGACAGTTGTTTGGGGGGGTTTAATGCATAGAAAAAGACTCGGAGATGACCATTAGAAATAAAACAACATTTTTTTTAATGTCCAGATTTTTGTTTTTACAAGAAGCAGACTGCGCCAACTTCTACACCGAATTCCTGATCGGGAGCACCAATGTCCATAGGAGCGATGTCAATGATGGGGAGGCGAGTTGTTTTCGCTGTCTGATACTCGATGACTGTCTTGCCCCATGTGCCAGTGTGTGACTGTGTGGAAACGAAGGAGAGAAAGAGATGAAGGTCAGTAACAGTGAAACAGTTCACAACTCAATCTGTCTCTAGTTCTTTATAATGCTAAAGAAAATAATGATTAATAACCAAAAAGAAATGCTATTAAAATCTATTTACATTGACTTTAAATTAGGCATTTTGGAGAGTGATTTTATATAAACATACGCAGTACATTGTGTTATTTAAGCTTTTTTAAAAGTATGATAAAAAATAAAGAGAGATAATAACACTATTTATATATGATCAATACAATAGTGAAATAAATCTATATATTTAGCCACTGACAAAATATTTTCTTCTCATTATCTGATGAACCCTTTTATCAGTCAGAGAACCACTTAAGCCAAATTATAATAAATGCACTGCTTAATGCCTGAGGCACTATTTTATCATGGTGAAAGAATACATGAAGTGCATGAACATTGTAAACATCTTTAAACATCTATAGCTCAGAAGATATGTGTAGGGTCATTAGTCAGTAAGTAAGCTCTAGAATGAACCACAAGTTCAACACAAACGTTACTCTGAAACTTATTTGCTTAATGAGTTTTACACTGAAAATACTTTTTTCACATATATTCACTTTACACCTACAGTATATAACAGTGTCCTACACAGTGTTAGAAAGTCTATTACTGTCGATTACTGAACACATCTCCACACAGTGTGAGGAGAATGTGATGATTAAGGCATGGAGAAGGAGATTCAGGTGGAGAAAGAGATCTATCTATCTTTTAACACTCACCGTGCAGCCATCCTCGCTGACTGTGTAGGTGGAGCGGCTGTTGCCCTCGGCCCTGATCTCCACATCGTTGGATCCCTGCAGGAGCAGAGCCTTCTTCAGGTTGCCAGAGGCCTGGTCCATGTAGGCGATGCTGTTCTTGCAGTGGTAGGTGATGTTCTGGGACGCCTTGTTGGACATCAGGCGCATGAAGGTCATCTGGATGTTCACATCCTCAGGATCAGAGCCCTCGCTGCCATACTGGAACTGTGTAAAGAGAGAGAGAGAAGAGCATTGAGAACTGGGTTTGAACCAATGGAGGAACACATGGACATGCAGCTGAATATATGCATTGATTTTCGTAGGGTTTTCTACTTGATCATATACCTGGAAGCCCTCGGGCATGGACTCTCCGAACCAGATGTGCTTCTTCTCGCGGAAGTTCTTGCTGAGGTACCAGTTCTTCAGAGGAACGCTGCCAAGGGTTGGCTGTACGCAGGTCTCACCAGTCTCCATGTTGCAGAAGACCTTGATGGCGTCCAGAGGAGAGCCCTGGTTGGGGTCCACGAAGTAGGAGCCTTTAGGAAAAAACAGGAAAGGGGGACAGAGTGTGAGTTTAGAATGCTTCATAGTCTTAAGATCTTGTTAAAGAAGGTGCTGAAGGTGCTCAAATCTATTGTATTAGGCTAACAAAATAAAAAAAAACACTAGGGGGCGCTAGAGGGGTGTCTTTTAGTAGTATGTTTTTGCAGTTCTCATCTGTAAATAGTTTTTAGTGCAATTAAATTTTTAGCATATTGTACTTTCTGAGATTTTTTTTATGAATGGAATTACAGTATGTGACTTTATACACTTTATTATACACTTTACTTTTATTTTTAATTATATTTTAGGTTAGTGTCATGATTTTACTATGCGTTATCTTAGACATTTGAAAATTTGTAGTCTTTAAAATGAAAATAAACAAATTAAAGATACTTAAAGATACAATAAACTACAACTACAGTAGCCTGAAATAAACATTTATTTATCATCTATAACTCACCGCTCTTCCATTCGGGGTGGCACATTCTGAGGTCACGGCACATGCGGGCAGGGTTCTTCTGGGTTCCCTCGGGGCTGCGGATGTTCTCAATCTTCTGGCTAAGGGACTTGAGGGTGGTGTCGACCTCGGAGTCGCGGTCGCGCACGCTGGCGTCATCGGCTCTGTAGCTGCGCAGGGGATCGGCGGCCTTCTCCTGCTGGGGCATGATGGGGAAGGGCTCGCCCACACCGGGAGGTCCGGGAGGACCTGGGGGTCCGGGAAGACCAGGAGCACCCTGGAGAAGAGAAAAGAACGAGTTGAAAATCCTGAACAAGCTGAACAAGCTGAACAAGCTGAATAAGCTGAATAAGCTGAACACAAACCAAAGGGTCAGTTGCTGAGTTAAAGGTTTATGCTACTTACAGCAGCTCCCATCTCTCCAGCACGACCACGGGGTCCAGGAGGTCCAACAGGTCCAGGCATTCCACTCACTCCATCCTTACCAGGGGGGCCGCTTGAGCCAGAGGCTCCCTGTAGGAACAGGCAGAAGCATTATGTACTAAATGCAAAGGGATAAGCGTTTAGGGACTGAGTGGCAGAGATTTCTGAAGATTTCTAACTTACACGAGGTCCAGCGGGGCCAGTGGGTCCAGCAGGTCCGTGCTCACCAGGGGGGCCCTAGAGGTCCAAAAAAAAATGTATTTGTGAGCTCAAACATAAGTGCTTAGTTTGAGAGTTAACATGCTATTAGCACTATTAGCGCTATTAGCGCTTAAGACTTTGGGGCCACTTACAGGGGGTCCAGGGAGTCCAGCCATGCCGCTGAGACCACGGTGTCCCTTCATGCCTCTGTCTCCAGTCTCTCCAGCCTCACCTCTGTCTCCACGAGGACCAGCAGGGCCCTACTCAAACAGATAAAGGGGGTTTGCTTAGCATAAAAACATTTTTATTCCTTTACACAAAATAAAATAAAAAAGTATAATATGAATATGAATTTACTGGCACTTACAGAAGGACCACGAACACCAGCAGGACCAGCAGGACCAGCAGAGCCAGCAGGACCCTAAACAGAGAGAGAGAAAGAAAGAAGTATACAGGAAGACAGAAGTATAAAGGTTAGGACATCATTTAAATGAGCAAATTAACCTAAATCAGTCTCTAAAATTAAAAGTACTATGTTACAGCTTAGTATTGCAGATGAAATTGAAATTCAAATGAAACTTAACGTGTGCATCATGAAACATTGTGACATCAATTTCTTCCCATATTGTCAAATCCTTACTGCATATTCCCTCTAAATACAACCGTTTTTAGACGTAATAAGCATCATAGGCGCTCGGAACTCACAGCCTCTCCACGATCACCAGTCTTTCCAGATGGACCCAGGGGGCCGGGAGGTCCAGGGGGTCCGGGAGCTCCAGGAGCACCAACATGTCCAGCCTCACCACGGTCTCCCTATATTAGTGAACATATCAGATTGTACATTGTGAGTATATAAGCATATGATCTTCACTAAGCTAAATGTCACCAAGCTTTTAATGCTAGAAGTATGATGGAAGATTCGGTAGGTTTGGTAGATCACCTTGGGTCCAGGAGCGCCATCGCGACCAGGAGCACCATCATGACCAGGGCTACCCTGTGGAGAGACAAGGGAAGGGATTATTATGATAATCAGAATTATTACAATGAATAGTAATGGCATTAATACATGAAAATGCATTTTTCTTTAATGTAATCATACATACATATGTATTAGTATTTAACCTGTTTAGGGGCTTGTGGGTTGGATTGTGGGTTCACACTTATGTAGAACAATGCATATGATGATATTTTAGTAGCTAATTAATGATTTCCTGATAATAAAAATGTTCAGGGTTTATTTAATGTCATGTTGGTTTATATTATAACTATAATTACAATTATAAATGCTATATGCTACTCAAATTTGCTGCCCATGTTAATCACCCATATTTATAAATCATGGAGTAATAATAATCAATTAAATAACTTTATATTACAGGGGATTAACCTATTGTACATAATAGCTGGTAAAAATAATAGAACATTAACCCCCATTAACCCTTAAAGTATTTTTTCAGTATGAAACGTCTTCTGCTTGCCTTAATTAGTGTAATCAACATTTAATATGAAAATGGTTTATTTCACATATTTACAAATTTAAAACTAAAACAAAATTACAATATTACAATGGTTCAATCTTATGTAAAACTATTGTTTTCTTTGTTGGTCGTTTAAAAGTAATAGTAAAAGTAATGAAACATTAAAAAAGTTTGAACACGCATTTTTTTTTTATTTTTATGAAAAAGAGTGAATTATGCTAATTGAAGCATTACCTGTTAGAGGTAAGAAACACCATTGCACTAAATATTGATAGAATAATTAGTAGTGGAGTTAGTAAAAATATATTATACACTTCTTGTAAGGATTTTTTTTTGGGTTCAGACATTTTTTGGATAATTAAACATGCACCGGTTTAAAATGACCCTGGAACACCACTGCTGTTGCAGACAAAGGAAGATACATAATATGAGCTTTCATAGAATAGAATACTGAACACAAGTTCAGTTCAGTTATCTCCTCACCTCACGTCCAGCCTCACCAGTAGCTCCACTCAGTCCAGGAGGTCCCATTGGTCCAGGAGGTCCACGTTCACCAACAGCTCCGGGGCCACCCTGCTTTCCTGGTTCTCCCTAAGAACAATAGAGTGAACAAAAGCATAAATAAATGCCATAATCAATCAGACTATAGGCCTAAAGCTCTTCTGCTATGTTAACTGAACTCACAGAAGGTCCTGGAAGACCTGAGAAGCCTCTCTCTCCTCTCTGTCCAGGCAGACCCACAAGACCATTAGCTCCAGCCATACCAGCAGGTCCGGGAGTACCAGAGGGGCCCTAATATAGGAGTGAGACACATAAACGTGCACATCAATATCACATCATCATTAATGCAGGCTGATGCTGCTTATATTATACACTATTCATTCAGGCTTCGGTTAGGAAGAAGCAGCTGCTTACTGGAGCTCCATCAGAGCCAGGGGAACCCTTGTCTCCGGGGGGTCCGGGAGGTCCAGCACCTCCGATCTCACCAGGACGGCCGGGTGCACCCTTCTCACCACGAGCTCCTCTCTGTCCCTCTTTGCCAGCAGGTCCGGTGGGTCCAGGGGGTCCGCCAGCACCCTGAGATAGAGAGAAGTGAAGTTTATATGAGAGGGTATGATGCACAGTATAGACTTATAAATACTAAAACATAATACAATGGCAATACACAATAAACGGTACCACTTAAATACAAAATAAGACTACCCTTATAAAGGGTTTATAAATGAGATTGTTAATTATTATTGATTATGTTGTAAATGCCTTAAAAACAACACAATAGTTGAAAAGGCAACAGTGATCCATTGTTTGCTTAGTAATTTAATTCAATGTAATCATGTAATTTAGTAAATAGTAAATAGTTAAACATACTTACACCTTAGTGTAAATATGACATGTTTAATGCTGATTGATGGAAAACACAAAGTAAGATCAGTATCTAGAAAGATCTGAGGTTTGACAGCATAAATGAGTGTGAAATTAATATTTTACCATTTTTCAACTCACTGTTGCCATTTATATTCTTATATAATCATGAACTGCTTAAAACAGGGGTTTAAAGTACTTAAAGTACAACCTGATTAATAACTACTAATAAGCTCCTTTATAAACCATTCATAAACCTTTATTAAGGTAGTCTTATATTAAAGTGGTACCCAATAAACTACACTGATGTACATCTATAGTGATTAAGATGATGCTGTGCAGTAACTTACAGCGGGGCCAGGGGGTCCAACTCTACCAGCAGCACCAGGGAAACCAGCAGCACCCTATAAGAGAAGATGAAGATGTAGAATATAGAATATAAATCTGTAAACAATCATTTACCTTAATGTGTAATTGATACAGGTTATGCTGTATCTATTTTTGTAGCTAATGTAGCACACTCTACAATGTTAATGATAATTTTTTTGATTTTTGATTTTTATGGTTATGGTGTTAGGATATGAACATAATTAAAAGGTATAAAAGCATAACATATCACACAATAAACTGACATAACCTCAATAACGTGATAATGGACGATTACTATGATGAATTAAAATGCTGTTGTCTTTAAAATGGTATAATTGTATAATTTGTTGCTATGCTATTCTATTATCATCATGTCAGTGGCATTTAAATTGTCTTAAAATTACAATAATATTGTTTATCACAATAATTTCTTGGGGGATATATTGTATACACAAAAATGGCTGCATATTCTAAATAATGCACCAAGATTAAAAGCAAATGTTAAGAAGGAAAAGGTTCTTACAGGAGGTCCGGCACCACCACGAGCACCCTTGGGTCCGGTAGCACCAGCAGGGCCCTGAGTAAAACAAGAGAAACATTTGTTTATACGTATATACATAAAGAGTTATATATATATAATATTTATAGATATTAGCCGTTCAAAATTCACTCATTAATCTAACTTTCTAACATTGTACAGTTTAAACTTTAAAGAAAGTAACATATTTAACAATAACTAGGATTACATTTTGCTAGTTTTACATACTCTAACCTTAAACTAGACTTATACTTATTATACTTATTAAATTTAATCAATAGCACATCTGATCATTTAGTTATGCACTCATAATGTATGCACAACATTTTATTTAAATTAATTAATTATTTAGAAAATTGTGAAATCTAATTTTTTTCCACATGATTTTTATGATTTTTAGAATTATTTGATATCAGAATTTTTATCAGAATTATAGAGCTTTACATGAGCTTTAGATGTAACAGAGTTGGCCAGTACATTGGGACAGACATAACATATATTTTTTTAATTTCTAAATTTACATATTTTATGGAAAATAGCAATTCTATGAATCTCTATGATTTTATACCTGTTCAAAAATTAGGTTTAGAATTTTTTTTTTTAGCTAACTTTGATGTAAAAATCAAAAGGCTGAATGTGTGAATCAGGATGTTGTCAATAATCTGTGGATAAAATGTACACACTAATTAAACATTAATATTGACAAGTGAAGTTTATATATATGCATAAACTAGGTTCAGTACCTGAGGTCCAGATCCGCCGACAGGTCCAGGAGGTCCAGGAGCTCCGGCATCACCTTTGGGTCCAGAGTCACCAGTCTCACCCTTAGATCCGGGCTGACCAGCTGCACCCTTCATCAGAACACAGCACATTTATTCAATTTTTAATTCATTATAAATGATTATATATTCACAGACAGGTGAGAGAAGACTGCAGGACTTACAGGAGGTCCAGCGAATCCAGCAGGTCCAGGAGGACCAACCTCACCACGCTCACCCTGTGTGGGTCAGACAACAAATCAGTCAGTAAATTATATATATAATATAATAGTGTTTTATACAAGGCTTACCACTTAACACAGGTGATTAACACATGTGATTGTTTTAATGTGTTAAGATACTTTAACATGTTGCATATTTATTGGGTGATGTATAAATTAAAATAAAATATGAATTATGACCACATCTCTGTAATAATTTATTTTCATGTCTTCACTGTTTTTCTCCATTAGAGTTAATCAGTCTGGTTCTATCACTGTGATTTGCTACACTGCTCTATGCAAATTAACTCAGTTCAAAGTGGCCGTCTTATATTGTGCATATTGTACCTCATTGAAAACTTCAGCTTCTGTGGGAGGGGCTTAACTGCTAAAGACCAAATAAAAATACATTTTAATCAAGAGGAAGATGGATGATCGCAAGCCATCAAACCAAACAGAACTGCTTTAATTTTTGCACCAGGAGTAAAGCAGCATAAAGTTATCCAAAAGCAGTGTGTAAGACTGGTGGAGGAGAACATGATGCCAAGATGCATGAAAAAAACTGTGATTAAAAACCACCAGGGTTATTCCACCAAATATTGATTTCTGATCTTTTAAAACGTTATGAATATTTGCATTATTATAGGTCTGAAAGCTGTGCATCTCATTTTCTGTAAATAAAGGCTCTAAATGTCAATATTTTTATTAAGAATTTGGGAGAAATGTTGTCTGTAGTTTATAGAATAAAACAACAAGGTTCATTTTACTCAAACATAAACCTATAAATAGCAAAATCAGAGAAACTGAAATTCAGAAACTGAAGTGGTCTCTTATTTTTTTTATTTTTGGACTGGTAAGTGTGTTTTGAAGCTATGTCAAGCTCTTTTATTGTATATATATATATATATATATATATATATATATTTGCTATTTAGTGAGTTCCTATGCAATTCTGAACTATTTCTCTTGGTCCACTCTTAATGAAATGATCCCAAATATAGAGTTTATTCATCTAATAGTTTCTAGTTTCTGTGTTATGTGTACAGTGCTATATAAATACATGTGCACTGGATCAGATCTGGATTCTAGAATGTGTTCTGGATGCTATTTTTTTACTCACAGCAGAACCACGAGGTCCAGTTACTCCGGCAGTTCCAACGGGACCAGGCTCTCCCTGTGAGGAACAAATACACAGAGTTAACCATCACAGTTCAGTGCATTCTCAGGGTTTCTATTATAGAAAACAACGCATTTATAAACTGACCTTGTCACCAGGAGCACCAGAGGGTCCAGGGGCTCCAATGGCGCCAGCAGGGCCACGGGCGCCATCCTTACCAACAGCACCATCAGGGCCCTTGGGTCCAGCATCACCCTGTTGAGGAACGACAGCGTTAGTGACTGATTTACATATCTGACCAGAAAAACCCAAGAAATCTCATCAACTCAACCTGAACACAGTCACGATAGATTTCGGGTCAGAAATCAGATTAAGCTTAAGACTAAAATGAAGATGCTGCCTAAATCTGAGTTGAGGACTGAGCAAATGACTGATCTGAGTAATAAGCTGGAGACTAAGATCATGACTGAGATGAGGACTGATCAATAAACTGAGCTCAAGACTGGGTTTAAGTCTGAAACAGAGAAAGCTAAAGACTAAAATGAAGATGATACTTAAGTCTGAGTTGAGGACTGAGCTGGAGGCTGAGATCATGATTGAGCTGAAGACTGATCTTAAATCTGAGTCAAGGATTAAGCTGGAGACTAAGATTATGACTGAGATGAAGACTGATCAGTAACCTGAGCTCAAGACTGGGTTTAAGTCTGAAAAGAAAAGAATAGAATAGAATAGAATAGAATAGAAAGCTAAAGACTGAGATGAAGATGATACTTAAGTCTGAGTTGAGGACTGAGCTGGAGGCTGAGATCATGATTGAGCTGAAGACTGATCTTAAATCTGAGTCGAGGATTAAGCTGGAGACTAAGATCATGATTAAGATGAAGAACGATCTGGAGACTAAGACTGAGAAAGAACCTTAGCTCAAGACTGAGTTTAAGTCTGACCTAGAGAGAGCTAAACCTGAGATAAAGATGGTGCTTAAATATGAGTTGAGGGTTGAACTAAAGACTAATCTGTGGAATAAGATGGAGACTAAGATCATGAATGAGCTAAAGACTGAGCTTAAGACTAAGATAAAGACTGAGCTAGAAACTGAGCTCAACAGTTTAGGTCTGAACTAGAGAAAGCTAAAGACTGAGATGAGGATCATGCTTCAATCTGAGTCAATGACTGAACGAAAGACTGATCTGAAGAATAAGCTGGAGTCTAAGATCATGACTGAGATGAAGACTGATTTTAAGGCTGAGTTGAGGATTGAGCTGGAGACTAAGATCATGATTGAGCTGAAGACTGAGCTTAAGTCTGTGTTAGGGACATATTATGAATGAGTTGATATCTGAGCTGGAGAGTAAGATCATGAATGAGCCTTAAGAGTGATCTGAAGACTGAGCTTAGGACTGAGTTTAAGTCTGAACTGAAGACTGAGATTAAGATGGTGCTTCAATCTGAGTTAATGGCTGAATCAAAGACTGATCTGAGTAATAAGCTGGAGACTAAGATCATGACTGAGATGAGGACTGATCAATAAACTGAGCTCAAGACTGGGTTTAAGTCTGAAAAAATGAAGATGATACTTAAGTCTGAGTTGAGGACTGAGCTGGAGGCTGAGATCATGATTGAGCTGAAAAGAAAGCTTAAATTTGATCTGGAGACTAAGATTAAGACTAAGATTGAGAATAAGACTGCAATGGATACTGAGTTGGAGAATGAGATAAGGAATGAAATGAATACTGATTCTCGTGATGATGGAGATCAGAGTTTAAGAGTTTAAGACTGATCTCGAGACTAAGCTTAATGTTCATCCAAGGGTGTGTATCTAGTTTGTTCACTCACTCTGTCTCCTCTGGCTCCAGGCATACCACCAGCACCACGCTCTCCAGGCATTCCCTGCATACCAGCGGGACCAACACCACCAGGAGCTCCAGCAGCACCAGGCTCTCCCTATAAACACACGTGAACACATGTTAATACATATATTCACAGATCTATCTGAATAGTTCCCAAACTGGGATTAAGCCTAGTCCTGGACTAGGACTGAAAATGGTCCTTTTTGGTAGTAGAACTATTGTAGGTGCTTTATTTATCTGTTATATATTTTGGTGTCCAAATATTTTATTAAATTATGATGGTGTAATACAGGACTACTGCCTTTTTACTGATAAAACATATACATTATATACAAAAGTGAATATAATACATTCAAAAAGGCATATAATAGTACTTATTCATGAATAAAAAGAAAATATGTTATTTTATATTATACAAAACTCACTCTAGCACCGTCGTTACCAGCAGGTCCAGTAGAACCACGAGCTCCAATGGGGCCAGCAGGGCCGGGGGCACCGCGCTCACCGGGCAGACCTCTGTCACCCTGGAGGAAACCGTGTTTAAATAAATGATTAAATATATGTATTTTACATCTTTTATGTATATGTATATGTAGGAATCAAGAAGACACTCACTCTGGGGCCAGAAGGTCCAGGAACACCAGCTTCACCAGGCAGACCCTGTTTAGAGAGACAGATAGAGGTCATAAATATATACAAATATAAATATAAGCAGCTTAGGGATGCGCAATATATTGTTTCAGCATCGGCAATAGTAACATTTCATTACATGCAATTTCAATTTGCAATGTATTATTATGCTTCACTATGATATATAGCATGCATCATTAGTATCATTAATGTCTGTATTTTTAACAAGAGAACAAATATACATATATATGACAATATCAAGTTTTTTCAACATCATGCAGCCCTATTAAATATTGCATTTCTGTACCTGCTCACCAGGCTTGCCAGCCTCACCAGTAGCACCCTGAGTTCCAGGCAGACCCTGTCAAAAGAAACACAGGCATTGATTGACAGATCCTAAAAGTATTTTATATTGAATTATATTGAAATAAAGTAGATGTAGCTTCATCCGTGAGAACAGGTGAATATATGTGAATATGTACCTGGAATCCAGAAGGTCCAGCACCTCCCTGCTCACCCTTCTCTCCAGCAGGTCCCTGTTTATAGAGAAGATCACAGGAGAACATCAGTCCAGAGAACCATGATATTTAGTTTCAGAGTAATGCTTTATCTAAATTAAATCCATGCTTTTGTATTTAGAAACAGTGGAACGTACAGCAGGTCCGGGAGCACCAGGAGCACCAACATCACCGTCTTTGCCGGGGGCACCCTAAAACAATACATAAACACAGTGAGTCTTCACTGAGGGACACAGAGGCCCTCACAATAAAGCAGGATTCATTAAAAAAAAGAATGCAAATGATTTTTTTCCAGGGGAAGTATGATATGATACGTACAACAGAACCAGTAGGTCCAGTGACGCCTCTCTCACCAGGCTTTCCACTCTCACCCTGCAGGAGAACAAAAACACAACAGGTGTTTGAGGTGTTTAAATGCAGAAGTTGTTGGACCCAACATGTGCCTTTTAATATTACAGGCCTTACAGTAACTTCAGCATGAATGGGAGGAGCTAATATGCTGTAGGCTGATTGCATGGGGTTAAACTACTATTGACTAAAGGCACGGCCCTAAAATACATTAGCCTAAATGGGCGGAGCTAAAATTCTTTAAGATGATTGAGTGGGGTAAACTGCTGTAGAATAAAAGGCCGCCCTAAAATACATTAGTCTGAATGGGTGGGGCTAATTAGTTGTAGGCTGAATGGGTGGGACTAATTAGTTGTAGGCTGAATGGGTGGGGCTAATTAGTTGTAGGATGAATGGGTGGGGCTAATTAGTTGTAGGCTGAATGGGTGGGGCTAATTAGTTGTAGAATTGGAGGAGCTAAACTTCTGAAGGCTGATTGGGTGGGGTTAAAGTGCTATTGACTAAAGGGACGGCCCTAAAACATATTAGCCTTAATGGGTGAGGCTAAACTGTTGTAGGTCAAAAGTTAATCTACTCTAAATTGAATGGGTGGGCTAATCTGCAGTAGGCTAAATGGGTGGGTCTGATTAGTTGCAGGCTGAATTTGAGGAGCCAAACTTCTGAATGCTGATTGGGTGGGGTTAAAGTGCTATTGACTAAAGGGACAGCCCTAAAAGATATTAGCCTTAATGGGTGGGGCTAAACTGCTGTAGGCTGAATAGGTGGGGCTAAACTGCTATAAGATGAATGGGTGAGGCTAAACTGCTGTAAGCTGAATGGGTGGGGCTAAACTACTGTAAGCTGAATGGGTGGGGCTAAATAGTTGTAAACTGATAAGTGGGACTAATCTGCTATAGGCTGAACATCTGTGAATATGTAAATGTGTTGGATTTTGTGACATTGCCATGCCATGAGCATGCTGTCCATTGTTTAACTTCACTTAATCTCAAGATAGAACCTCACAATTTATACATTTCCATGCTGTCCCCTGAGAAAACACTTTCTGAACAATTTACATGATGGATGGATGTGTAGGTCTATGGATGCATATTCATGTTTTTATGATATGCTATGTAATAAAAATGATTCATTTTGGTTACACCACTTTATAGAAGAGTATAGAAGAGTACAGTTAATGCTGTGAAAGTGAATGTAAATGAATGGTCAGGGATTTCTTACATCAGCTCCCTTAGGTCCGGGGAATCCCATCACTCCGGGGGCACCACGAGATCCAGCAGGTCCTGGGGGTCCACTTGCACCATCCTGACCAGGAGCACCCTGTAGAAGAGCAGCAAAGCAGAGCATTGAAATCCAAGCCTGTATTATTTATTCATTTTATTAAAGTGTTATAGATTTAATACACCTATGAACCACATAGTCATACATTATGTGGCCAAACATTAATGGACATCTGCTTATTTCAGTGTTTATTCCAACATGAAAGCATGGGTCATGGGAAGGCTTTACACTAGATGAGAACATTGCTGTGAGGAACATTTGATTGCACACTCCATATGGGAGTATCATTATCAGAGCTCCACTGTTCCATAGATTAATCTTTATAGGTCTTTAGCCTTCCACTGACATTAGACACAGTGTCCATAGGCTTATGCAAAGTGTCCACCAATATTTGGACATACTGTAAGTGTACTATCCTGCACTATTGGTTACTTACAGTAGGTCCAGTCTTGCCATCAGGTCCAGGAGAACCAGGAGCACCAGTCATACCCTACAGAGATGTGATGAAAGAACAGGTCAGGCTGGAAAAGGAAAGCACCACACAGATAAAACAGGTCAAAGAGAGAGTAAACCCACAACTTTCTAACCTTAGATCCAGGCAGTCCAGGCTCTCCAGGGCGACCAGGCTCTCCGGTGGCTCCCTGAGATCCAGCAGGTCCATTAGGTCCGCGCTCACCAGGGGCTCCCTACAATCGAAGCACAGACAGCTGCTTTACACACAAATAAAGATCAGTGGATCTGTGCAGCTTCTGCTGAGCTGGTTCTGAGCTGCAGCACTGCGGACAGCTCCACACAGTTAGGAACACCTGCCCAGAGGAACACAGGAACACAGGAACTCATCTGCTTACCTTGGGGCCTGGAGCTCCATCGGTTCCTGGGAAACCACGGTTGCCGGGGGCGCCCTGTATAAAGAGAAAAAAATATACATGAGAAAAGCAAAAGGCAAAAGTGGTTCCTAAACATCTGTATATTACATATATTTTTATATATTATATATTTATATGCAGTTCCTTTTTTGTGTATGAACAGAAGAAAAGTCAAATATATTTCAGTGTGAAAATGTCTAATACGTAATTTATGCATATTTAATAATAATGTCATTTACTAATAAGTAAACTAAACTAAAAATGTGAAGCTTATGAATATTTAATAAAAAGCTTATGATTAAAGGCACTTACTCATTTATGCCTATTCAAATTTGAATTAATGACATTACTGGACATTTAATCTTCAATAAGTGCCATTATTGGACATTTACATAATGATAAATGTTTTTTTTAATAGCAAAACTTTATAAAGTGCCATATACTAAAAAAAACTTTAATAAATATAAACTTTAACAAGTGCAATTTATGAATATTTAAATCTCAACTAATCCAATTGACTAATTTGTGAACTTCTAAAATGGCAGTTTATAAATACTTATACTTAAATAAGGGTTTTATTTTTTATATTTTAACTTGAATAAGTAGCATTATTGGACATTTTATACTTATTAACTTAGATAAATATCAACTTAGCTATATAGAGATAGATATTTAGATATTTAAGTGTGATGTTTAGATGTTTTATCTTATACCTCACTACTTATAACTGCACTTCTCTAATTCTTCTTCAGTAATTTTAATAAATCTTCAATAAATTTCAATTATGGGAATATTTAAATGATGAATTATGAATATTTAAACTAAAATAAATAAAGAAAATAATTTTTTACATTTAAGTGGCATTATTGGACCTTAATAAATTTTTAATGTGTATGCAAGTGTCATGTTTGGGTATTCCTCATTAAATTTAAATTAAGTAAATACAGTTTATTCATATTTATTAACGATTCACGCGTGCTCACTGCAAGTTCAACAACTTAACTGCCTATTCTGTGAAGCTACTAGCAGGAGATCGTGTGTGTGTGTGTGTATATGTGTGTGTTTCTTAATTGTACAGAAGTCTAAAATAAGGGTTTTATTGTGTTTATTGGCATCTTTAACCTACACGAGCTCCAGGAGGTCCAAGAGGTCCAGCACCACCAGGCTCACCACGGGCACCTCTCTTACCCTCCTCACCAGAAGGTCCAGAAAGACCCTGAGGTCCAGCGGGGCCCTATAACAACAGAGAGAGAGAGAGAGAGAGAGAGAGAGAGAGAGAGACAGTGTCACTCACTGCTGTAAACATCAGCATAGTCTAAAGGAAAATGTGTGTAAAAAATATTCTTACTTAAAAAAAAAGTACTTACAGGCTCTCCCTTAGGACCGGGCTCTCCTTTGGCTCCTTGGGCTCCAGCATCACCCTGTGATTGGCAACATTTGAGAATCATTACTGGTTATATTTGCTGGTTGTAATCTGAAATCTGAGGCAAATCCCATAATCAATGTATTTTGCATTACAGCTCTGGAAAAAATAAGAGACCAAAATAATGAGTTTCTTTGATTCGACCAAACTGAAAACCTCTGGAATATAATCAAGAGGAAGATGGATGATCACAAGCCATCAAACCAAACTGAACTGCTTGAAGTTATCCAAAAGCAGAGTGTAAGACTGGTGGAGGAGGAGAACTTTCCAAGACGCATGTTTAAAACTGTGATAAAACCAGGGTTATTCCACCAAATATTGATTTCTGAACTCTCATTTCTCATTTTCTGCAAATAAATGCTCTAAATGAGAATATTTTTATTTGGAATTTGGGAGAAATGTTGTCTGTAGTTTATAGAATAAAACAACAATGTTCATTTTACTCAAAATAAACCTATAAATAGCAAAATCAGAGAAACTGATTCAGAAACAGAAGTGATCTCTTAATTTTTTCCAGAGCTGTATACCTGAATATTTAATACGCATATAAAATACCTAACACCCCATTAACCCCATTAACTCCATCTTATTCTAATTCTAATCATGGTCTTGAATAAAATCCAAGCTGCTACAAGGGCTGAAGGTCATCTACTTACAGTGTTACCCTTGGGTCCAGGGGCACCTGCAGCTCCAGCACCTCCAGCAGGTCCACGAGCACCAGGGAAACCAGGAGCACCAGCAATACCAGCGGCACCCTGTGAAAAAACAAAAAATAAAGCGCATTTTAACAATAATCTTTACTAATAAACCTGCATACATAAATTTCCATGATATAAAATGTGCAAAGATGAGAGCAACTACTTACAGAAGATCCTTTGGCACCAGGAGAACCATCAGCACCAGGAGGACCCTGGGAAATGAGAGGAAATGAGAGAAATAAGATACATGAGCCCAAACTGACTTATCACAGTCTTATCACATCTAATATAAATCAGTAGAAGCATGTTATACTGTATAAAATTAGAAACTTTTACAGACAGAGCACAGTTTTTACAATAGCCCCGCCCCCTTCTGATTGCTGATTACTGATTGAGATTTGTTATAAATATTTTGATTAAATTTCATCCACATAATTACATAATTAATTAAAATGACATCAATAGACTCCTTTAGTTTTCTAAAAGGTGTCAATATTTAAGGTGTCATTTATGAAATATTCTGTAAAAATGGAATACACAAATTATCTCATTTTTTTTACAGATTTCAGCTGGCAATTTTAAGAAAATCCATAATTTCATAGGGTTCTTTGTTAAAGAATTATTTTACATAATAAATACTGATGTTATGTGGACATATGACAAACTGTCAAATACAGTTTATAGCTGCAATATATAATTTAATAGAGACAGAAAAAAAAAAATTAAATATATCTGAAATATAGCAATAGTGACTTTTTGGCAGTAAAAAAAGTGTGCAGAAAAAATAAAAATAACTACTGCCAAATAATAAAATCATTTTTTACAGTCATTTCTTTAATAGAGCAGATTGGAGTCAGCATAATAAAATGCATGTTAATACAGTATATGTTGGATCTCTACTCTACTATGTGTCTTGAAACCCTTTTTTTTTTTTTTTTACAGATTTGCAGTGTAATAATGCTTCTCTTAAGCTCATAACTTCAAAACTTCCTCCTTTAATAACAATTCAGTGTAATTTACTACAGAACAATCATAGACTTACAGCAGCACCAGCAGCTCCAGCAGGTCCGGGGTTACCAGGCTCTCCACGGGATCCCTGGGGTCCCTCAGATCCACGTCCTCCAGCGGGGCCAGTCTCTCCCTAAAGACACAGCAGGAGCAGAACCACCAGCAGGGTCACGAGGGTCAAAAAGTGCACAGTGATTTCTCTGAATTTTATAATCAAGTAGTTTATAAGGACATTTAATAGAAAAGTAGTGATCAAATGTGTACCTTAGCTCCAGCACCACCTGGGAATCCGGGGGGACCAGAAGGGCCAGTGGGTCCCTAACGCAGATATAAATAAAAGAGATCATCAGAATCGTGATTCAGATAAACATCATTAAAATTGTGCTGTTTTATTATTAATAGAGCAGGTGGATCATACTCACAGGAGGTCCAGCAGGTCCAGAGTTTCCATCGTTACCACGAGCACCCTGCAGCAGACCAAAAAATATACCAAAAAAACATCAGTGACGGACATCACCATCATCATCATCATCATCATCATCATCATCATCATCATCATCATCATCACCAGCAGCAGCAGAAGTTCTATTATTACATTTTCTATATTTTCTATCTAATATACTTTATGAAAAAGCACATTGAATATACTTATTTAATGTATTTTAAGCAATATGCTTTAAATTATATGTTGTGTTGATAGAAAAAATACATATAGTGGAATTAAATACTGCTTAAAGTGCACTTTAGTGACTTTAGTGTATTTTTTTGTCATCATACAAAGAACTAATTGCTGAACTTTATATATATATATTTTTTTTACTTTATGTAAATTCATGTTCTAGAGTATGATATAGATCAGCAGCTGATTCAGTTTTAGGTTAAAAAGAAAAAAAAATAGAGCTTTTCTCTTTTTCCAATTTGTTGCATCTTTACTTTCAATCGCAAACATTTATTATTTGTATTATTTTATTTACTGAGCTGAATTTATGATTTAATTCTATAAAAATTACATTCAAGTATATATATATTACATACATATATACAACTGCATATTATTATAATTTGGTAATTAACGTAATTGGATATTATGACTGTGGTTCTTGATCTACAGTAGGATGTGGTGGTCAGGACACTTACAGAGGGGCCAGGAGGTCCAGGACGGCCTCTCTCACCGGGCAGACCACGAGGACCCTGGAGCACGGAGAAAAAAAAAGTTAATATCATATAATAAAGGTCTGAAGGATTAGAACTATTATAAATATATATACATATTAAATATACATAAGCTATGATAGCTAAAGAAGCTTAATCTACTACAATGCTCTTACAAAGTTATATAGCATATATAACTAGCATATATAAGATATAGTATAGCATGTTATTAAGCTATATATAATGTAAAGCAAAAAGAAAGCATACAATATCTATCAGGATTGGTTTGATACTATAACTAAGAGCAGTACGATCATTTAAAAGGTGTTTTATTATAAAAAGTATTAATATAACACTTATTATAACTGAGTTTAGTTATAAGGATGAAATGTAACAGTGCTTATGGGTTATATCTTTTTAAAAGATAATGGAGAGACTCACCATAGCACCAGCAACTCCGTTCTCACCAGGTGAACCAGCCTCTCCCTGCACACCATCAATACAAAACACAACACAGTTAAAAATACCATTCACAGCTCCATTAATATTGCTAACATTTTCTTATTGTTACAGGCTCTTTCTAACACGCTTTACAGTATTTTTCCTATACTATTTTTAATCTCTGGAAAATCATATTTAAATAATAAGAATTACTCAAATGTGTCATGTGTTTTTATTTTTTTTTAATCTTCTGTATACTTGAATAGATTTTTGCTGGCACAAAGTTATCTTTGATCCCTGGTAATTGCACAAAAAACAACTGTTGTGAGATGAATTTCTCACAATCAAATACAGTTCAAACTGCAAGGAAGTGTGTAAGAATATACTTCCATCAATATACAGTGTCTGTCACCCCTGTTGCCAGAAGTTTGCTGTGTTTTTTACAGTGTAGGCTCAGGGAATCGTACCTTGGGTCCGGCAATACCAGCATCTCCCTTGGCTCCATCTAGACCTGGGAAACCCTAATAGAGAGAAATCAACAATAAGAGAGGTTAACTAAAGGTCGAAGGTCGAGGATAAGGACATAATAAGACTCCACATGCTAAGGATACTCACTCTGTGTCCCTTGATGCCGGGCAGTCCAGGGGTTCCGGGGAATCCACGAGCTCCCTGTGAGAGACAGAGCAGCACAGTTTAACTAAAGCTGATGTGTATGGATCCATACAGTCATATAACCAGGGATCACCAGTGATCACCAGTGATTGAGTGTGTGTGTTGGTGAGTTAGTCACAGCTTTATGTGAGCTAAAACTCTATATTAATAAAGCTACATGTTGCCTTAACTGTTGGATGCACTGATTTTTGTTGCTATAAGATTGTTTTTAATTAAAATTAGCATTGCTTAGTATTATTCTGCATCTTTACAAGAACTATAAATGGTCACTGAATAGGTAAATGTATTCTGATTCAATAGAAATATTCTGTTTTAACTGACTGCATTGACTGTATATTTTCAGTTGAATGTACTTATTCAATTATAAGTGTATTTATAATTGTCTGTACTAAATGCATTCACAATACTGATTCTATTTATGGTACATGTTGCATTGACAAGACTTTATTGACTATACTGTATACTATACTGTACTGACTTCTTGCTGTATTGACTGTATGTGTTGTACTGATTTTATTTACTGTGATATACTGTCTTTATTGATTGTACGGACTGTGGACTGTTGTTGGTGTATTGTGACTGTACTCACTTTATTGACTTTACTAAACTGATTTACTACACTGATTTCCTTGACTGTACTGAATTTATTTACTGTACTGGTTGTACTTCATTTACTGACCACACTGTTTTATTAATGTTCTGACTGTGATGATTCTATTGAATATATTGGCTGTACTGGCTGTTTACTGGACTGAATTTAATGGTTTTTGACTGAACTGTCTGTACTGATTCTTTTAACTTTACTGTACTGACTCTATTTGATGTATGGACTGTACTGACTCTATTGAACATATTGACTGTACTGACTATTTACTGGACTGAATTTATTGGTTATTGACTGAACTGTCTGTATTTTCTTTTTAACTTTAGTGTACTGACTCTATTGGATGTACTGACTGTATTGACTGTACTTACTATACTGAATGTACTGACTGTATCGACTGTACTGACTCTATTGGATGTACTGACTGTACTGACTGTATTGAATGTACTGACTATACGGAATGAACTGACTGTATCAAATGTGCTGACTATACTCAATGTGCTGGCTATACTGAATGTACTGACTATACTGAATGTACTGACTATACAGAATGAACTGACTGTATCGAATGTACTGACTCTTTTGATATTTTGTTTGTTCTGACTCTATTTAATGTATGAACTGTACTGACTCTAATGAATATATGGATGTTGCTGATTGTATTTGCTGAATCCACAGTAACAAGCAGGGCTACTGACCTGAGGACCAGCGGCTCCACGCTCACCAGGACGACCAGCTTTTCCAGCCTCACCCTGTGATCCGAAATGAAAGAAAAGTTAAGCTAAGAATAAGAAAAAAATATGTGTATCATGTAAATCACATCATAAGTATGTGGACTAGTTATAAATCATGATTTAGTACAGTAGGTGAAACTTTCCCAAATCTGTCTGAACTTACATCATCTCCGTTCTTTCCAGGAGGACCATTGGGGCCACGAGGACCCATGGGACCCTGCAGACGACAAGATCAGGATAGAAAGTGTGAGCGATGTGTTATATATACATTTTTGTACATACAAAAGCTTTCAGATGCCTAAATGCATATGGGGTGTATTTTTCTTACATATATCTACATATATAATAGATATAAAGTAAATAATTTTATCATGTAAAGGCCTCATTAGTACAATTGTTGTGAAAAAAGAAGTGATATTTTTACTCACAGATGCACCAGGCTCACCAGGCTCGCCAGGGGGACCAGTGAATCCTTGAGGACCCTGAGAGAAGACAAAAAGACAGAATGGTCACTTACGTTGCTTCTTAGGTAAAATGAGCTCTATGAAAACTAATCATGTGATCTAGCATGCTTTCAGGTTTTTCCCATTACAACAACTCAATATCAGTTATAAGCTTCTCAACACAAGGTGTGGGTTTATAACTTATTTATATTTATATGAATGCTTTATAAACAGTGTGAACACTTACAGGAGAACCTGCAGATCCGGGAGGTCCACGGGGACCCATTGGGCCCTACACAGAAGAGACAGAAACACATCATGAAGAGCCACACTGGAGATGAAAGAAGTTTTATAATGTAGATGTACAGGTGCTTGTTGTTGTTAGATAAGATGACATTCTAGATTTTGAGTTGTTTTAAGAAGAGTCTAAATGTTGAGGTGTTTCAGAAACAGTCTGAATGTGCAGGTGTTTAGAGAACAGTCTGAATGTGCAGGTGTTTAGAGAACAGTCTGAATGTGCAGGTGTTTAGAGAACAGTCTGAATGTGCAGGTGTTTAGAGAACAGTCTGAATGTGCAGGTGTTTAGAGAACAGTCTGAATGTGCAGGTGTTTAGAGAACAGTCTGAATGTGCAGGTGTTTAGAGAACAGTCTGAATGTGCAGGTGTTTAGAGAACAGTCTGAATGTGCAGGTGTTTAGAGAACAGTCTGAATGTGCAGGTGTTTAGAGAACAGTCTGAATGTGCAGGTGTTTAGAGAACAGTCTGAATGTACAGGTGTTTAGAGAACAGTCTGAATGTCCAGGTGTTTAGAGAACAGTGTAAGTGTTCAGGTGTTTAAAGAACAGTCTATATGCTGAGATCGTTGGTAAGATGTGTAAACATTTAGAGAACAGTCCAAATGTTCAGATGTTTAGAAAGCAGTCTGACAATTCGGGTGTTTAGAGAGCAGTATAAATGTTCAGGTGTTTAGAGAACAGTCCAGATGTTCAGGTGTTTAGAAACAGTCTGAATATTCAGGTGTTTAGGGAACAGTCTGAAAGTTCAGGTGATTAGAGAACAGTGTAAACATTTAGAGAACAGTCTGAATGTTCAGGTGTTTAGAGAACATTCTGAATGTTGAGGTAGACTGAGAACAGCTTAAATGTCCATGTGTTTAGAGAACAGTGTAAAGTTCAGGTGTTTAGAGAACAGTCTAAATGTTCAGGTGTTTAAAGAACAGTCTGAATGCTCAGGTGAATAGAGAACAGTCTGAATGTTCAGGTGTTTAGAGAACAGTCTAAATGTTCAGGTGTTTAAAGAACAGTCTGAATGCTCAGGTGAATAGAGAACAGTCTGAATGTTCAGGTGTTTAGAGAACAATCTTATATATTAAGACAATTTGAGAACATGCAGAATGTTGAGGTAATTTGAGAACCATGTGAATGTTGAAATGTTTTAAGAGGAGAGGAAAGATGAGGGATTATTTTGGGGTAAAATGTTAAATGTGATAGTTGACGTACAGGGGGTCCTGGGACAGGTGGACCACTGGACTTCTCACTGCCGTAAGAGATCTGGGGCAGGTAACCCTGCAAAACAACAAAGAAAAAGATGTTATAAAATTAGCATTTCCCTACAGGTGAACACATTCTCTAATTACTAATGCTAAATATACATCTATTGAACATTTAATGATTTATAAATCTTTAGATAGATAGTTAGATGATTCTGCTGAACTAATATATTCTGTCCAAGCTAGTATACATTAGCTTCTTTAGCTTTAAACACACCTTTTATCTAGCTTTCTCATCTTAAAACATCATAGCATAATCTAACTGAATCCTTTGACTCTAAAAAAAGAAGAACAGAAGAGTCCCAGACGCTGTCCACCTCAGTAGTGCTGGTTTTAAAGGGACACACTCGTTTTCAGTCATGATTTTTTGAAATCTTTGAGCTTTGAGTCCCAATGCTAAATGCTAACTCTGCTCAAGTAGCCTACCAGAATCCAATGGGTGGAATATAGAAGCAATAGAACTTTACAAACTGGAACTTAAAATAGTATATATATATATATATATATAGTATTTAGCATAAATATAGCATTACTAGCCTCATTAATAATAGCCTCTTAAATCTCAAATAACCAACTTACATTCAAAACAACCTCTAAATTTAAATTTGAATACTTATAATTAGTATTCCCTCCTTCCTACAGATGTCTATGTCTGATAACCAGAACTTAACTTAAGTCACCCCACACCTCCTATCCAATGGCTAACCAGTGGCTGCACAGGTCATGCAGGTCATGTGCAGGACACCACTGACCTCACAGTCACACACTTATCAATGGAAGAACCTTCACTACTATAAAAATCTTAAATATTCAGAGGGTTTACACTTTAAAATAAACGTATCTGACTGGGCCGTCAGCCTGTATACTCACTCCGCCAAGGCCAGGGGGTCCAGGGGGGCCAGGAGGTCCGGGAAGTCCAGGCTGTCCGGGGATGCCGTCATTACCAGGAAGACCTTCGAGACCCTGAGAAAGTAACCAAAGATGATTAAAAGACGGGAACACCTGACTAAAAACAGACTTGAAGTGAGTGAGTCATCGGTATTGCGATGCATCTGAGTGAAGGCCAAGTAAAATCCGGTGTAATGCTTAAAAACATAAAAAGGAACATGATCGATATTTCGTAGCAATCTGCATTGAATAATAATATTAATAATAATAATAATAATAATAATAATAATAATAATAAAATTCACATGCCAGATGCCAAAGGTCAGTAGAGTCAAAAGGTCAATATGTTACAAAAATAAGGATTATTTTTGCACTCAATTAACTGTATAACCTCTGCTTGTCAAAACAGGCATATGATATATAAGCTAATTGTCATAATCATAACGTGATTATTGACACTTGAAGCCACGTATAGGTATCATATATAGGCTAGCATTTCTGTTCTTATCATTTACCATTTTCTCACATAATCTGAACCAAACAACTATCTGACATTCAACATTTTTAATGAGCCAATTTGAATGCTCCAAAATTACTTAATTAATACAATTATTTCACACTGACTTCCAGTCAAAGCTAGCTCCCATTTTGGAGATACAAGGCCTCCAGTGACAAAATATGCATTTATATACTCATATATTTTATACAAAGATGGAAGTAAATTTATATATTTAATCCATTATCCAATTTATTAAAGGTTAGCCATGTAAATCAATCATGAAAAAAATCAAAGGTCACAAATATGTCTGAGACATAATCAAAGCTAGTCTCAAATAAAAGAAAACGCTCACCGGGTCACCGTTAGGTCCAACTGGTCCTACGGGTCCAACCTAAAAACATAAACACGAGTTTGTTTCATTATGTTATGGTTCATCGAATTGGGCCTTGTTTCAGACCAGGTGTCTTACTCACATTTATATAAATCACATGTATTTTACACTCAAAGTGATTGAACAGAACGTATGTATCAGAATTGAGCTAGTATGTGTACTAACCGGGATTATTGGGTCTGTGGTTTGTCCGTCTAGAAAACAAACAAACGAAACGATCGTTAGAGCTTTGCTGGGGTCGCTTACATAGAATCAAATAAAACACAAGGACAGGAGAAAGAGAAGGTAGCTTGTTGTAACTGCTGAGGATATTAGACATTACACTCTCTGCACCCAGTGAAAGGAGTTTTTTAATTGGTTCACTGAGAAATTCCACAGAAGAAATGCTTTTTATAATTTCAGAAAGAACCATGTGTGTAACAGTAAAGCTTCTTCATGGAATCCAACCTTGGCTTTTCTTTTGTGGTATCATTTAAAAGAACCATTTAAAACACCTTCATTTTTAAGTGTTTAAGGTGTTTTAAGTTTTCCTCCCACAAATGATGGTGGTTTTATGATGACCACAGGAAGATAGCTGTTGCATGGTGGGCCAAAACCATGAGCATCCAAAACTGAATCTCAATCCAGAGCAACTGGAAAAATGGTTAAAAAATCTCAAAATCCCAATACGTCCTCCAGCATCCTACAGCGTCCTCCTACACTGTGAGAGCAGAGCCCCTCCAGCAGGACAGGAGGAGTCGGGTAAGCAGAGGTCGGTCTGATATTTCCCAGGCAGGCAAGCAGCAGGGCAGCTAGAGAGCGACATTAAAGGCTAGCCCTGCCACAGGGAGGCGGGTATGAGTGGTAGTGGTGGTGATGGTGCTGAGAGTACCGTCGAGGCAGATAGGGCAGCATTCTCCATCGGGGATCTCTGGATTGGCACAGTCGGATGTGTCCTCGCAGATCACCTCGTCGCACATGACCGTCCCGCTGTCGCAGACGCAAATCCGGCAGGGCTCAGGTTTCCATACATCCTTGTCATTGTACGACTGGCCTTCTAGCGTACAGCTACCGAACAGGCCTGTGTAGGAAAGAGTTAAGAGTTGTGTGGTTAACAGTCAAGATCTGGGTCTTTAACAGATCCATCATGGACCAAAGTCAAAATGTGAGAATATGAAAAAATCAGCCAATAGTGGAGGAAATGTTTCAGCCTAGAACTAGAGCTGTGGACCAATGGCGGATCGCATCACTTCATGAGAATGTGTGTAAGTGCTAATACACATTTTTGGCCGAAGCAGAAAACAGAACAAACCCGAAATCGTGTACGGCACAGAGTTTTATATTATATTTATTATTTTTTTTAATCATTGCATGAAGTAAATTGCAAATAAATATATAATTGTCTTACATTTCAAAGAAAAGCCAAATTATTCAGTTTTTTCACTTATTCTTGCTTTTCTATGCTTTTTCATAACGTAACAATTTTAGTTGCTTAATATACATAGTGCATCCCTCTTTGTTTACTGTTTTACATATGCAAACACATCTGTAGGCACATCTTGCAACCCAATGCATGATATGCATGATTTTTACTTATAAAAAATCTTTAATTTTTACTTTTAAAAAACTATACGTATACGTGCAAACAATGTTAGCTACATGTTACTTCTATTCTAAGGCAAAAAAGGAAACTAAATCGTAAAATTGGAACAACAAAAAAAAGAGAAAAATGTAGGCGTGGTTAATTTATTAACTCCTCCCCTTTAGAAATAAAGTCAAGCATCTTGCAATACCACGCTCCGCCACCAGCTGTCGCTGTTGGATCGTAAACGCCACGCCACGCAAAACTCACGCCCTCCCTACATCCTCGAACATTGTTTCCTAAATTGTGATTTTTTTTAAACGTTATAAACTGAACTAAACAGCAAAATAAACAACAAAATATCCTGTTCACTAAAGTTTTATTAATATTATCACCTTTTAACGTTTTAATCAATACGTTTTAATGGAAAATGAAAGATAACGTCATCTCCAGATGTTGCACATCTGGGTGATCACTCCTCATCATCGTTTCTTCTTTTTTTTTTGTTCATAATCCTGAACCTTTTTATTTATTTATTTATTTTTATTTATTTTTATTTGGTTTATTCCTTTGCTTTTTTTAAAAGTAAGATAACAAATGCATAAACATATCTATCTAGATATATAGAGATAACTTATTGTTAATAATATTGGTGAACATATCCTTGCATACTTCCACAAATACAAAAAAATCAGTTTAACATTAAAAAGTAAAACTAGTGAACAAAACAAGCTGCGAGAAACTAAAAACATAAAAAAGCAGCGTGCGCAAAAAAAGGATAGTAAAACTTTTTTAGTAAAAGTTTTTTTTTTTTTTTTTTTTTTACAAAAGAAAGATTTTATATCCTAAGCGACATATTGTTTAATTTGTTTTCCCAAAATAACAAGACAATACTTTTTTTCAGTTGGTTCGAACATGATAAAAACGTGCGTAAAACCCATTAAAAAAGGAGAAGAAGATGCGATTTTAAACTTTTTTTAAGACGTTTAAGAAGTTAATTTAGTTTAAAGTTTGTCACAAGTCTTTGTAAACTTTATTACGTGTTAAAAAGTGCAAAAGATTTGATGGAACTAAAGGAAAAGCTGACTATGCTCTGAAAAACGCACGTTGTTTTGGAATTCTCCGTTCCACCTTAAATGGCGCAGCAGTTGCATTCTGTCGCCTGAGGCGACAGAATGCAACTGCTGCGCCATTTAAGGTGGAACGGAGAGTTTCAAAACACCGTGCGTTTTTCCATCTCCAAAGTTAGTTTTTCTGCCTTTTTCGCACATGCATCTTCTCACAAGCCACCACGAGCATCCAAAGCACCTCACACACACTTCACACACCACACACACTCCAGGGATACTCACTATCATCCTCGCCTTGTCCTCTCACCAAGAGGGCTGTTGCTGCGAGCAGCAGCCCTAACCGAACATCCACAAAGCTGAACATGTCTAAACGTTAGACATGTAGACTCTTTGAGGCAAGGGGGCAGCCCGGGTTAGCTCCACTCATGCACGCTGGGTCCGGCCTGTGGGTGTGTGTGTGCGCAAAATCCAGACCCGAGCGGATACGTCCCTACTGCCTAAACGCACGGCTCGCCCTGGCTTTTATATAGCAGCCCGTTTTTTTTGGGAGGCGCCGAGAGCCCTAAATAATCCTTCTGCATGTTCTGCGCGCTCTCAGGCCCTCCTCCTCCTCCTTCACGAGACAGAGGGGCCGCCTATCTCTCACTGCAGCATCTGCCTCCTCATTACAACCTTACAACGTGGACGCTTTTCAAACATGTCAGCAGCGCAGCAGCGCAGGAGCAGCAGCAGCAGCAAACCCGCGTGCGCTCAGCATCTCTGGGTCAGTACCAGTATCAGTATAACGTGGATTTTTTTTTTTTTGTGCAGCAAACGAGTCTGCGGCATCGTTTTAGTAGTTTAAAGTTCATGCAAACACAAGATTTCACAAGATTCACTCTTTTAAAAAATTATTTCAAATTTTTATCGCATTTTCTCACCAATTTTCCAACTCCTGCTGATGCAGCATTGCCCAGTAGCATCACAGCAAGCTCGGAGGAAAGTGCAGTGACTCGGTTCAGATACATCACCCTTTGGAGCGATGTTGAGAGAGAGAGAGCAAGGCCAATTGTGCTCTCTCAGGGCTCCAGTAGCCGATGGCAAGCTGCATAACCGGGATTCGAACCAGTGATCTCCTGATCAAAGTGGCAGCGCTTTAGACAGCTGGACCACTTTATTTACTTCTAAAGAATGCATTAGTTGATGGTGTCAATCGATTAAACAAACAGAATAATTGTGATTAATCACGATTAATCTGGATTAATCAGGGTAGCGGATGGCTGACTAGCACATGCCTCCTCCGACACATGTAAAGTCAGACTCCAATTCTTCTCATACTGCTCCTGTTGCAGCACATTGCCTAATAAGTAGCATCACAGCGTGCTCGGAGGAAAGCGCAGCGACTCGGTTCCGATACATCAGCTCACAGACACAGCTTGCCCCTTTGCTGATCGACATCACCCTATAAAGTGATGTGGGAAAATAGAACAAGGCCAATTGTGTTCTCACAGAGCTCCGGTAGCCGATGACAAGCTACAGGACCGGGATTTGAACTAGCGATCTATCGATCAGACAGCTGGACCACTTGATTTACTCTTAAAGGACACATTAGTTGATTGACTAGTGGTGTCAATCAATTAAACTAAAATAATTAATTGTGATCAATCGCGATTAATCGGGGGAGCTGGTGTCTGACTAGCACATGCCTCCTCCGACACATGTAAAGTCAGACTCCGCCTCTTTACATACTGCTGCTGATGCAGCATTGCCGAGTAGCGTCACAGCGTGCTCAGAGGAAAGTGCAGCGACTAGGTTCTGATACATCAGCTCACAGACAGCTTGCGCTGATCGACATCACCCTTTTGGTAAAGAGAGCAAGGCCAACTGTGCTCCCTTAGGGGTTTTTAGTAGCCGATGGCAAGCTGCATGACCGGGATTTAAACCAGCGATCTCCCGATCATAGTGCCAGCGCTTAGCCTTCTGGACCACTCAGATTCCCACAAGATTCACTCTTAATGAACATATTTTTTGATTGACTAGTGGTGTCAATCAATTAAACAAACAACCCAAAAAAACTAATTAAACATAATATAATCCTGTGATTAATCACAATTACTAAGCTTTTCGATAATGGATATTTCAATGTGAATAAAAGAACCAGTGTTATAAACGCTAATAGAGCTTTTCCACCAGAAGTCTGGTTCTAGAACCGTGGTGCTTTTCAGCAAACCAGCCCACGATTGCATTAGTTTTAGTGGAACCTTCAAAACTTCACATCATACATCATTAACAGAGGTAACTGCACGGTGGCAGTGAACAGGAATGGTCACGGTTCATGCTAAAAAGCCTAGAATTCATCGGTTCTCTCTGCAAATTAATGTTCCTGGTTCTGAAACCTATTATTATTGGTGGAAACATAATGTACAGGTTCAAAATTAGGGTCACGAAACAGAAAGGTGCCAGTTCCATGGTTCCAGCATCGTTTTAGTAGTTTACACTTCATGCAAACAACAGATTTTACAAGATTCAGCCTTAATGAACCCTTTATTCGATTGACTAGTGGTGTAAGTCACTTAAACAAGAAAAAATAATAAACACAAAAAACTTTATAAAATCTCTCAAACTCTTTCATTCCAGCAACCTTGTCCCACCAATAAGGAGCCATTGGCTGCTTCAGGCAGCTGCTTCACACACTGAACACCAAACAAGCCTTGAATATTTAAGTGCTTGAATAAAATTAACCAATTTACCCTTAGTTTTAAGGCATTGTTTGGACACCCCAGTTCAAAAGACACGTTAACATTATTATTATTATTATTATTGTCTTTTTTAGTCATGGTTTTGTATGTGTAGTTGTTTAACAATTGTTCAGCTTTGTCTTTGTTTAGCCCAGTATTATCTCAGAGGTTCTCATCCAACACCTGTTTCAAATAATTTCTTCATCCTGTTAAGTCAGCAAGCTCCTCAACACTGGCTGGAGACACCCAAGATATTAGTCATCTTCCCAAAAGTGAACTATTCTTACTTTTTGCATCAATTTTAATCATATATGGGGTTTGTGTAAGAACACCTTTATTGGTAAGATTACTGGGTTTGTTATGGTGTATAAAAAGTGAATATATTGTTGGTGTTTAAAATCTTTAATTTCTGATCTCTGAATTTCTCAGGGGAATCTTTCAAACTTTCAAAATGAAAAAAAAAACAACAATAGAAATCGCCAATTCATCCAATGACAATGCAGAATTCACTTGTAATAAAATCTGTTCTTATTTATTTAGATTGACTCAGCACTATAAGGACTGTCAAACTGTGAGAAAAAGCAAAATTCTCTGGTCTGATAAACCAAGATTAAATGTTTTGGCCTCAATTCTCTTCCTCATGTCTGGAGGAAACCAGGTATAGCTCATTACTGTAAAGCATGGTGGTGGTAGCATCATGCTGTGGAGGGTTGTGGCTGGCAGATAGAGACTGGTTAGGGTTCAGGAAAAAAAAATAATTGGAACAAAGTACAGAGATATTTTTAAGAAAATCTGATATGAAAGTGATCCTACACACGCAACCAAGATAACACGGGATTGGCTAAAAGTCAACTCAGGAGATGGAACATCTCTGGAGAGATCTAAAAATGGCTTTTTACTAATGGTCCTCATCCTTTATGAACAATCTAAAGAGGACCTACAGAAAAGAATGGCAGAAAATCACAAAACTATGTCTTATGTAATTACTGCCTACGTTTCTAGTAGGAATTTCGACCTGTAGTGTTCCAGAGTGTTCCAGATTTCAAATTAAAATGCAGAATTATTTTTTTCTTTTTTCAGTAAATGCAATGTGTATAAAGTATCAAATAAATTATTTGTGAATAAACGCAAGGAAAGTCTGGTTTCACTGATATGTTCTAGCACTGTTAATAGATATTTTATTTTAATCTGTGTCTGTGGCAATCTATTATTTCACTGAAGACAGTTGTTGAACAGGCAGTAGGCTGTTCTTCTGGCAGGAACGCGTGTGATTGAGTGCACTGGGAACAGGTTCTTGTGAGGTAAGAGTAAGACCCCCCCCCCACCCCCTTTACCACTTAAAAATTATGAGTTTCTTTGATTTTACCAAATTGAAAATCTAGTAATCAAGAGGAAAATCGATGATCACAAGCCATCAAACCAAGATGAACTGACTGAATTTTTGCACCAGGAGTGTAAGCAGCATAAAGTTATCCAAAAGCAGTGTGTAAGACTGGTGGAGGAGAACATGCCAAGATGCATGAAAACTGGGATTAAAACTCTTACAACTTTATGAACATGAAGGTATAAAAGCTCTGCATCTTTTTTGTTATTTCAGCCATTTCTCATTTTTTGCAAATAAACGCTGTAAATGACAATATTTTTATTTGGAATTTGGAAGAAATTTTCTCCATAGTTTATAGAATAAAATCTGAGAAACTGATTCAGAAACTGAAGTGGTCTCTTAATTTTTTCCAGAGCTGTATTTAGATCAGCAGACGTTTAGGATATGTGTATTGTACCCTAAAATAAAAAAACACTTTTAATAAAAGTCAATGAAAAGAAGTCTATTGATGCATTGAACATAAAATGATGATACAATGTGAGAAACAACTGTCAGATTTACACTAGTTTCAAAAAGTAAACAAAATATAATTTATGTTTCAGAGGATCATCAGTGCTCAATGAATTCCATTGGCACATTGCATTAAATGCATTAACTGAGGTGCTAAATATGCATTCAATGTGTATGTTTCAATTCACAATGTGCCAGATGGAGAGAGAGAGACAGAGAGAGATAGAGAAGAAAATTTGGCAGCATTTCAAAGCACTCATTGCGTTGTGGACACGTTGCAGCTTCAAGAGCCACGACGCGTTCCAGCAACCTCATCCATCATCACACAGTCCGGACCGCCTGATTACTCACACTTAGCCCCACCGAACGAAGAGGAATGAGTTAAACTGTAGTCTAGAGTTAAAAAAGTCAGAATGTTAGATGCTTAGAAAACTATAAAGGAGCTCAATCACAAGCTCCTCCTGAAGATACAGAAATGAATCACTGAGAGAAGGTTTTTGCTTTTTGCATTTCTCATTGCTGACTGAGCCTCTCCGAACAGCTCCACACCGTCTCACAGCTCCACACCGTCTCACAGCTCCACACCGTCTCACAGCTCCACAATCTCTCTCTTTTACAGCTCCACAATCTCTTACATCTCCACACCGTCTCACAGCTCCACACCGTCTCACAGCTCCACAATCTCTCTCTCTTACAGCTCCACAATCTTTTACATCTCCACATAGATTGGTCCACTTTTATGATGTGGTCTGATGCAGGGGACAAGGTTCCCGGCTGAGCCTTTAATAGATGCTGGTTTGATACAAAAGTCCTGGAAGTTCTCATAAAAGTGGTGAGGAGCAGCTGTTTCAGACACACTGAAAATTTAACATTTAGGGCATTTTCACACCAGTATTATTTGGTCCAGTTAAAACAGACAAAGGTTTGTTTGTACTCTTAGTTTGGTTTGATTGAGTAGGTGTGAAAACAGTGCGGATCAGAACAACCGGAACGAGACCTGCAAGTGGAGGTTGGTCCCAAACGGTGAGAATGTGATCTAGTCTCCTAATCTGTTATACAGTACAGTTTAATCTGATATTTTAGCCAGATAATGCTAACTACCACAGCTATGAACAAGTGTTGGCTCTGCTGCTCCATGCTGCTTACACGTGCAGTATGTGCAGCATTTACTGCTTGCAGGCACGTGACTCCGTTTACTACATGTACATCTGCGCCAAATGTTTAGTGACACGTCACTCTGCACAGATATACGCGCTGGAACACAGAATCTTCTTGCTATATTTACTTTCTTGCGGAGGAGACAATAGGCTTGCATTTAGTTCATCCCTAATATTGGGTTCTTAGGTTTTTAGCTTCTTAGGTTTTGTTTAGAGATAAAGTTTGAGTCTATCTGCTGAAATCTTACATTTTTTATTTTTTCAACTGGATTGAAGCCTTGTTTGAATGGGTTTCCATGTTTGATTTCTGGACAGATGTGTTTTTGGGTCTTTCAGCCACAGGAACATTTGTGAGGTAAGGTGTTAATGTTGAGTGATAAGACCTGGCCCACAGTCAGTGTTCCACTTCATCATCCCAGTGGTGTTGGGTGGTGGATGTTGTTGAGGTGAGTGCTTCTGTGCAGACTGGTCAGGCAAGCTATGGGATTCTTATCTGACTTATCGGTTCTAATCAATCAAAGCTTTTTAAAATGGCTTCTGCCCCCTTGTGTCTGCGTGACCCTTCTGTTGATTTTTTGAAGGGTGTAGTAATAAGTCTGTTAGCAAAGTTGCAGGACAATCTAACCAATCAGAGTCATGATTTTCACTCCGCGGGCGGGGCCATGGCTGTCCAACCCCTTCTCAGCAGCGCTCTGGATGCTGGATTAGTTCAATAGTTATAACTATCATGAAATTGCGACTGTAAATCAGACAAATATTGTGTCACATCATATTAAATAGCCTTTTTTAAGGCTGCCCTTCAATGTGAAACTAATTCACAATAATTGGCCGCCTGTGTGTGTACTCAATGTTTTGGCTGACCTGGTTGACTGTTTTGTAGGCATACAAATGAGTGATCTTCGTTGGCCGGCTGTACTTGTAGGAAAATTAAGCATTTATTTTGTCCTTTGTAGGTGTAGGAATTATTCAGTTTCCAATATGAAATGTCAAGAATTTACTGCTAATTTTGCAGTATCTAGTATGAATTGCTAATTATTCGAATTAAATTATTCTGCATCTATTATGAATCATTCATTACTCCATTTTGAAATATTTATCTACTATAAACTATTTTTGCACACAAATAGACATTATGATTTATTCCATATCCACTATAAAATATTCAATATTCAATATAAATTCTCCAATTTTTGCTAAGATTTTTTTAGCAGTCCACTTTGAACAATTGCATCAACCATGTACTGTATCATCCCCTGTGCACTTTGAATTACTCAGTGTTCTAGAAGCATTCAATCATTACTCAATTAATAATCACTATGAAGTATTTATAATAACTGTATGTTGCCCACAACAATTTCAATTCTAACAGTGCTAAACTTGACAATAAAATGTGACAATAAAATTATGACAAATGACAACAAGCAAATCTTTAGGCCACTAGTTTCAGAGGGTTGTACAGAGTTTTTTTTAGGTAGCAGAATTTTACTGGTTAACAGTTTTAGAGTTTTAGAGTGCAACGAAAGAAGTACTTTAACCCTTCTATTATGTTTATTTTTTAGAACCAGCGTGGTATTCCCGGGTCATATTTACCCTCGCATGTTTATTTATCCAAAAGATATCTGAAAAAACAAGCAATGTGATTTTTTCTAACTCCATTGCTAATTATTATCAATATAATTAATATTTAGTGCAATAGTGTTCCTTACCTCTAACAGGTAATGGTGCAGTTTGAATATTTCACTAATTTTTCATAAGCAAATACATGTTCAAACTTTTTTCAAACTGTTTTCCTACTTTATTACTTTTAGTTTTACTTGTAGTATAACATAACACTAAAACATAACATTGCAATTTAGTTTTAGTTTTTGCAGGGGGTGGTTGCAAATATGTGAGATAAACCAATTTTATATTATATGTTGATTACACTAATTAAAGCAAGCAGAAGAATTTTCATACTGAAAAAAATATTTGTAACTATTTTTTAGATCTTCAAACTTCTAGACGGGTCAATTTGACCTGTAACATAACAAGAGGGTTAATGACTGTCATTGATTTCCAGTGTGGGATTCATACAATCAGTGTACAGATGTGAATTTTTAAGTGTCTGACCAGCAGGTTATATATCACTGTTGGAGATGGGGAGTGGTGGAGATACAGTACAGTATAAACTCGTCTGGATTTAAATAGAAGTTGCAATTTTCTGTGTTTTTGTTTGACAGGAGTCACAGTAATGCGTGGCTCTGTGGTCAGTGTCTGGGAGTTCAGACTGGTGGTTAGGGTGGAAGCACACTGGACCAGTGCAGCTCCTGAAAGAGGTCTCACTGGTTAAGAGCAAGAATGCATGACCTTTTCATGAAAGTGACACACTGTAATGAGAAAAAGGCATTAATGACCAATTAAACAGTCTAAGTGTGTGTTTCACACCTGTGGTCTTTTGTCCCCTTTAGTTCGGTTTAGTTTCACACAAGGACTATTGCAAAATCCTGTGCATATATTTATTTATTTTATTTAATAGTGTAAAGTTTCTTTATCACTGAACAACGAAAATTTAAGCTGCACTTGCAAACAATTCATTTTTAATTTAATACATGGTGAAGATGCCTCTTTTCTTGCTTTAAACTCCTCAAAGGTGCTTTTCCACACAGGTTTTTTTAAACAGGCAAAAACCGAAAGGCACCAAAATGCACCCCCAAAAAAACCATGTGAGCACACTGTCTCCTCTGATTGGTCAGAGCAGTGTATATGGGAAATAAATCAGGTCAAACTGCACCTGAACAGCAGTTCAGCTCAAACCTGAGGAGTATATTTGATAGTTGGGTTGGATCAAGGTTGGATCACGTTCTTACCACAAATGAACTGCCTCGTTTGTTCTAAGACCTCCCCCTGACTGTGATTGGCTCTGATCTCTGCCTCTTTTAATTTAAAACTTGCCTCTGAATGTGATTGGTTCTAATCTCTGCCTCATTTGTTCTGAGACCTCCTCTTACACGCAATTAATCCTGCTTAATGCTTTGTTTGTTCTAAGAACTTACCCTGACTCTGATTGGTCCTAATCAGTTCTTCATTTGTTCTGAGACCACTTGAATATGATTTGTCATGTTGACATTCGTTTGTTCTGAAACCTCCTCACTGTGATTGGTCCTAATTACAGCCTTGTTTAATGTAAAGTTTCTCAGGGGGACGTCTGTGAGAATATTTCACACTTCTACTCAGTGATAAAACTCTTGCATCCGGACTGATATTGAAAAAAACAGGAGGACCATCACATGACATCACGATCAGTAGCTCCTCCATTTCCACTCGCTTGCTGTGTTTACGTGGGTTTCCTAGAAAGTGTAATTACGGTGCGCGGCAGTGGACAAATAGCTATTTTATTAAACACGAGACGATGAAACTCTGGACGGGACTAAAATTACTGGAGGACCACGGAGTTCAGAGAAAAACAGTAGATAATTCAGCCTGTAATTTTCTGAGAAAAACACAGACATGGTTGTTCTGGAAGGAAATAAAATCACAGATGACCCCCTATAAAAGAGAAAATTACCCCAGGACCCCCTGAGAAACTAATCCCATCTGGATAGATATTGGCAGTCCAGGAAAATTCCCGGTCATTCAGGTAGAGGGCTATGGATGGCTTCATTTTAGTGCCTATAATTTACCTTAAGGTGTCTTGCTAGATGTTTTCTGCTCCTCTTGGTGTAGTCAAAACTCATGTGACTTATCTTGTTCTGTTCTCTGATCAGCATTTATGGAGATATTTTAGTAGATTGGTAGAACAGAGCGGGTAGATTGCCATAAACACTGTTACTATATTCACTATATCTGCTGAATGAGTGAATTATCCTGGAGATGGCACTTGCCATTTACAAGTCCTCCGAGGGTTTAGTTTTACTAATATCATTGCCTCAAACAGTGTAGCAGCACCTAAATTAGACGAAGAGCCCATATTCAGTGACTCCTCTGTTTTACAGGATTCCCTTTCAAGTCCTATAGTCTGTCCTGATTCTCTTAACATCTGTGCTGGAGGAGCTACCTGTTAGCAAGTAGTGTCCTGCCTTACCAGAATGACATAAAAGCAATGGAAAGATTTAGATTTCACCACAGACTGAAGTAAATGGGCCATCCGTGCTAGCCAGGAAAAATCTGTTACTATGCTGGACGCTTGTGCACCATCTTCAGACAGCTATTACAGAGTGATGTATGACAGACCTACACCAATATTTATCAAGAATGTAAGAACTAAGTAAGAACACTGGTCTGATATCAGATCTCTCTTGAGTTTGCTGTTGGATAATTGTCTGAGCTCATCCTGAAGCATCTCACTTTGAGAAGTTGAGAAGTTTAAAGTTGAACATTATCTCTCAGTAGTTTAAAGATCTTGTAAAAATCTTTTTCAAATCACAAGAGCAGAGCTTACAACTATTAAATACCATGCCCCTATATAAGAGTTTCCCAATTACAGTAACTAACCTCAAAAATAAATTGCTCTGGGAGATCAGCTGTGTAGTAAAAGGGCATTGGTAGAGTGAAGAGCCATATTGACTTACTTTTTGCAAAATAAAACAGTTTATCACTTGTTTGGTTATAAAAAGTTAGTTTTAAGGTAGTGTTAAATATGTAAATATAAAGTTTATAAAGTTATTGTTCTGAGTACACTTCAACATTTCTTAGTGCTTTGCACAAAATTCCATCTTTCCTATTGGCTCCTGGCATAATTTATTTTCATAATGAGTGTGTCCCAATAACTCTCAAACACCATCGGTGTATAGTCTTGCCCATCATGGCTACATTCCCTTGGGTTTTCAGTTATATTTTATAGAATGGACAAAAATTCCATCTTTTCTATTGGCTCCTGGCATCATTTATTTGCATAATGGGCATGTCCCAATAACTCTTAAACACCATCAGTGTATAGTCTTGTCCACTAGGGATACTTTCCCTTATAATATTTTATATAATGATTGGCTGCTTGGCCACAGTGTTGTAGGCAATAAGAGCAAGTTGTCATTAAGTCACTCTTTATTGGGAAAATATTTTACTATTTAATGAGCAGATTCTAGAGCTTCTATAGGTTCCAGTCATTCTAGAAAACCATTTTAAGGAATTATTATTAAAATAAGTATTTGCTGAGGAAACTGTTGCCGTTTAATTACTGTCATTTTACATAATAGTTTTTTTTACAGTATATATATAATGTGGTTCTTATTAATGAAAGGTGCTATGCGGTTTTATTAAGGTGTTATTTCATGGTTCTTTAGGGTTCTATATTTGTAAAAGAGACATTTAAAAAGCCTCCATATGTACAATGAAACAGATCACAAGAAGAACCATTAATCTCCACCACTGAATCCGTTAAACATTTGTCCTTTAGTTTGAGAACCTCGGAAAGTACACAGCTGGATTAGTCAGCAGACTTCGTCTGATGGAGGGATCTGTACCTACTGTCCATGACATGTCAGCAGATAAGGGAGATGTTAGTACTTTCAAATAATGTTAAGCATAATAAAGTTAAGCATATGGCATTTTAGCACAAGCTAACACTAACCTTTAGTAAAGGCTCAACATAAACGTGGTGTGGCCAGCAACAGCTTATTTGCATAAAAGAGACAGAGCCCTTAAACGGCTTATTCTGAAAGCGACTGAAACTGATGAGAACAGAGCTGGTGAGAGGTCTTTAAGGTGCTATAGTGATGTTACCCACTCATTTTTACTCTGAGATTGTGCTGATTGGGCAGGAAGATCTGAGTGAACTCAGCCTAAGGCGAATAAACGCAGTCTCAGAGCATCTGGCCTTCCTCACGTGTTCCTACTTGCAGAGATGTAAGCGAACACTCCGCTAGCGCTGGAGAAAATCCCTGCACCCCCTCCAAACTTTCTTTGTCCACTCCCTGTTTCTTGCCTCTGCTTCACTCCCTGTTCCTTGGATACTATCAATCACTTTGGAATGGCTCCAGATAGATCCTGAAGCCACGCCTTGAAGAATCTGCTCAGTTTGTACAGAAACGCATCTGAAAATGTATCTGAAACTCGTTATATAGAGTTTTCTTCTCTGGTAAAAAAAAAAAAAACAGAATCCATGTCTGACTAATGCTTTCCTGACATCACTCCAGCTTTTCCTGCAGATTGTCCGACTCACCACACAGCTAAGAGGCATTCCGTCTATGTGTTTTTCCAAGCTACCCATGCAGATATGCTGCCGCTATGACATTTTAAAGGCATTTCAATACTTTAAAAACCTTAAAAAAGTATTTTCTAGACATTGACCACAGTCAGTTTTGCCACCTGACCATCATCTGGACTTTAACTTTCTCTCCACAGGGTAGAGCATGTTGTCAAAAGGTAAAAGGACTTTCAAAAATGAGGTATGGAAAATAAACAGAGTAGCCAGAAATCACCTAGCGTCTTTCTCCTTTACCTTTTCCAAATTTTGAATAATTCTAGTTTCCTCACTGAGCCATAGTTCTCCTTCTTTTCCTCCCTCCCATCCCCCCTCCCTCACACTCCTCAAGACTTGGTTTGGTTCCTCAGGCCATCCAGACTTGCAAAGAGGGGCAAAAGGTTATACCGCCACATTGCAGGCTGGAATCTAGAAGATCAGATTCCAGGAGATCCTCTCAGTGTCTTTATTGGTTTGGGGATCCAGAATGCAGAAACAATTGTGGAGAAACCATTCAATTTTAAAGAACCTTAATATCATGATCTAAAAGGTTTCCAAAAAAGGTTTTTACTTGATGCCGCAGAAGAACAATGTTTCTAAAAAAAGAACTTTCCTTTCATGGTTCTTAAAGGTTGCTTATTTGAAAATGAGATACTTGAAAAGCCTCTATATGTACAATGAAACTGATTGATTGGTCAAAAAAAACACTAGATTAGTTAAAGATTGAATTTTGATTGAGAACCTCGGACAGTACACAGCTGGATTAGTCAGCAGACTTTGTCTGAGGGAGGAATCTGTACCTACTGTCCATGACATGTCAGCAGATAAGGAAGATGTAAGTTCTTTTTAAATAATGTTAAGCATAATAAAGTTAAGCATATACCATTTAGCACAAGCTAACACTAACCTGTGGTAAATGCTCAACATAAACGTGGTGTGACCAGCAACAGCTTATTTCGTAAAAGAGACAGAGGTATAATATGTCCCCTTTAAAACTTCAAATTTAAGAATTTGTAATTTTTCTGTACAATCCTACGTGATAGAACCACATTTGTATACAATATTCAGTTTGTTTAGGTTCAAAATGTTAAAAATGCATACATATAGTTCATAAAAATCAGTAAATCAGTAAGGCCAGGCTAAAGTGCAGCTTCCAAACATGGTGGAGGTAGTTCACACCTACAATGTGAGAAGTAGATATGGAGCCGACAAGAGCTGACATTAGCATTTAAAGCACCACTGGGTAGGATTTTCTTGATTTTTGATGTTTTTAAAGAGATAACAATTCCAGCTGGAGAACTGCGACCTGCTTTCCGACCTTTAGTTCTAACAGTTCTACTAAAGGACTACTGGTTCATTCTTTACAAACTAACATACAGACACTCTGGCAGAAGCTGGAAAGAGACCGAATATGTCTGTGAAAGCCAGAAAACGAAAGAGAAACTAATCCGCCTGAAACATTTATTACACTCTACAACTGTAGGGGGAGCCCAAAAAATAATTCTAAACTAATATTACAATACTTTCATAATTTAAAATAATGCTCTATATGTGATGCATTTCTGAGTTTTATAATCAAACATATTTTAATTTAAGTATTTATTTTATTTTAAATCTGAAAGTGCTGTAACAAATTGTGGGGGATGCTGGATCTTCCAATATTTTTAAATTTATTCAGACAAAATCACATTAACTTTCCTTACTCTTACTTTCAAAGTGGATTTTGCAGCAAATGTGTCCCAAACACTTCCCTGCGAGTTAAAGTCCTGGCTCCTCCCCTCAGGATTTGTGTGGGAGGACTCAATTACAGGGTGGAAGGCCGTCTTCCGAGTGCTTGGCTGCTGTGTACCTTGGAGTTTTTGTGAGCTGCAGTGATTCGGTAATGACATGGCTTACTCTGCCTCCATCTTTAGAGCTAGTCATTGTCCAACTCTCTCCTTCAGACTTGTAATTTACACTAACAGGAAAGTGTTTACTGTCTTAGCTCCAAGGTATGAGCTTCAGTGAGAGAGGAGTGCCTCTAGTGGTAGCAGGGTTCTGATGATTATCTGATAAAATTGGTGATGTAGATTGTGAAAAAATGATGTCACTATACTTTACTTAAGAAAAGCACAACTTTAATTGCCAGTGATGCCCCAGCCATCTGTAAGTAGGAGTCTCTGACAGCATAACTGTACACTCTCACCTGGTGAGTAAGGGGACCATCCCTCTTCCCCATCACTTATCACGCTAGTAAAGTTAACTAAAAAAAATTAGCAATTAGCACTCTCCTTCCACTGCGTTAAACCCAGTTCAAAAAGAGTTTAAAAAATCTTTTAAAAAGCATTCCCACTCTTTCCAATCTTTCATTAGTAAAGTAGGTACAGTGGAATGCCTTCTCCGGGTCGGGGGGGGGGGGGGGGGGTGTGGTCCTGCCTCAAGTGGAGGAGTTTAAGTATCTTGGGGTCTTGTTCACGAATGAGGGAAAGATGGAGCGGGAGATCGATAGACGGATTGGTGCTACGTCAGCAGTGATGTAGGCGCTGTACAGGTCCGTTGTGGTAAAGAGCGAGCTGAGCCAAAAAGCAAAGCTCTTGATTTACAGGTCGATCTACGTTCCTACCCTCATCAATGGTCATGAGCTTTGGGTCGTGACCGAAAGAACGAGATCATCAAGAGGAGCCAGTTGGGCATCTCACTAGAATGCCTCCTGGACGCCGCCCTGGTGAGGTGTTCCAGGCACGTCCCACCGGGAGGAGGCCCAGGGGAAGACCCAGGACACGCTGGAGGGACTATGTCTCTCGGCTGGCCTGGGAACGCCTCAAGATTCCCCCGGACGAGCTGGCCCAAGTGGCTGGGGAGAGGGAAGTCTGGGTTGCCCTGCTTAGGCTGCTGCCCCCGCGATCCGACCCCGGATAAGCGGAAGAAAATGGATGGATGAATGGATGGTACAGATCCCTCTGTCAGACAAAGTGTGCAGGCCAATCCTGCTGTGTACTGTCTGAGATTCTCAAACAAAATGGACAAATTGGCATCTGATTTAATGGAAATTTAAACCCAATGAATCAGTTCCATTGTACATATGAAGGCTTTTTAAGTGTCTCATTTACAAATACGGCACCTTAAAGAACCATGAAAGAATTTTTTTTTTTTTAGGAACATGGTTCTTCTTTGGCATCATGTAAAAAAAAAAACTTTTTGAGTACCTTTAAGCTTTAAGATCATGATATCAAAGTTTGGTTTGTCAACAATTGTTTCTGCATTCTGGATCCCCATATCAAGCAAGACACTGAGAGGATCTCTTGGAATCGGATCTTCTAGATTCCAGCCTGCAATGTGGCGGTATAACCCTTTGCCGCTCTTCCAAGTCTGGATGGCCTGAGGAACCAAACCAAGTCTTAAGGAGCACTATCTGAAAGCTGTTGATGCCCAAAAGGAGTTTTAACATTGTGCTTTTTCCCTAAAAGCCCTTTCTACACATGATTCTTCAGAGTGTCATATTTGTAAATGAGACATAAAAACTAGTTCCAATGGCTCCTATAAAGGGCTGGATGTGTTAGGCAGCAAGTAAACCAGATTGTCAATGCAAGACTACTGGGTCAGAACATCTTCAAAACATTAGACAGGTCTTGTGGGGTGTTTCTGGTATGCAATGGTCAGTATCTACCAAATGGGCCAACCAAAGTGAAGTACAACCGTTGAACCGATGAACCAAGACTCATTGATGCTTATTGAAGCTTTTAAGAACTGTTCTATGAAGCTTTAAAAAAGTGCTCAATATTGTTATTGTTTCTAGTCCAACAACCCTTTTTTAGGACTATATATAACGGTTATAGTTTATCGTGTAGTCTGAGTAGAACATCACCTGAACAATAACTCCACATTAAAAAAGGAAGAGGCAGGTTAAGACTGAGTGCCTGTACTCCCTACTCCTCTAAAGCTCAACGTGTTTTTGGATCCAGATTTGGACTTGGAGCTGAACTCGTCCATTTGGTTCAGATTGTGACATCACTTCCTTCTTTCGTCTTGGTCCTCCTTCACCTCCTTAATCACTGAACGCTGTCTCCACAGACCTGCCTCCTCTATTACCCTCCGCCTCTACGCCCTCCCTCATACCCAGACACCCGGGCTAAGGGTGAGAGAGAGAGAGAAAAAGAGAGAGAGCGAATGGAAAATATGACCGAGTTCTTCCCAGACTGCAGATAATGTGCACATGGTGGATGGAAGCTAGTCACAAGTCAAGACCACAGTCCCAGTCAAGACAAACAGAAAGACTGGCCTCTTTATCAATGCAAACTGAGTTTAGAGCTTTAGATGACAAAATAGAGAAACTTTATTTGGTTCCCTGAAAAAGCCAAATTGAGCTTTTTGAGGTTTTATAACAAGCATCACTCCATTAGTACCTGTGGATGTCTTATTAAAGAGGCATCAACTGGATTTTCTCAGTTTTTCCATAAATGTGAGGATATACTTTGAAGCCATGACTTGTCCAAAATGAAGGGGACTGTGGTGAAAATGCAGAGGGAGGAGGGAAGTGGAAATAAAAAGATGATCCACACCCATCCACGTGTGTCTGCAGTGAATTTTACTGCCCAGAGGGGTTTTGCAAAGGAGCCCAGATGTGCCTTGCAGACAGTGGTGTGTTTAAATAGCAAACCTCACCTTAAAGCAACAGGTCCTCTTGTCTCTCACTACCTGCACCAATACCTTACAGGAGGCTTATGGGAAGTGGAGGCCAAAAAAACCCATCAAGAAACTGCTAAAAGTGTAAGTGTAAGGGTGTTTTCACACCTGAGAGTCTGGACTCAATTTATACAATTAGAATTTTCCTATATCGTGCCATCAGAACTTCCTGCTTCTCTCTGATTGATTTGTAGATTGTAAGATTTCCAGTCCAGCAATTTGCTGTTGCTGTTGTACAGCAGCAGAATAGCTATTTTACAGTTAAATACAGGTGTCATTAGTATAAACAGCTGCATCAATTCTGATTGCAAATGAACTGGACGATGGTTCAGTTAATCTAGAACAAGAATGCCTCTTTTGGTCTAACTGATTTTGGCCATTTGGTCCAGAAGAAGTACCTATTTATTAGGGTACTGCATGATTTAAGGAGGAATGGAAACATTTAACTGAAAAGGTGGCAAATAGCTCATTTCAGCTCCCTTTAATTGAGGAATTATGTTTTATTACCCTTAAACCTTTTATTTTATTTTATTTTATTTCTAATTTTTTCCCAGTTTCTCCCCAATTTACATGGCCAATTACCCAACCCACTCATTAGGACTCCCCCTATCCTTAGTAATGCCCCAACACACCAGGAGGGTGAAGACTAACACATGCCTTCTCTGATAAATGTGAAGTCAGCCACCGCTTCTTTTTGAGCTGCTGCTGATGCAGCATTGCCGAGCAGCATCACAGCGTGCTTGGAGGACAGCGCAGCGGCTCGGTTCTGATACATCAGCTCACAGACGCCCTGTGCTGTGGCCATCACCCTAAGAGTGATATGGGGATAAAGCGCCATCTACCCACCGGGAGGGAGCAGGGCCAATTTTGCTCCCTCTGAGCGCCCCTTAAATCTTTTCAAAAAGGTACAATGCCTTAATTTACAGTGAAATTTGTAACTTTACCACTCTTTTGGTATCACAACAGACGGGCAGGATCACCTACAGAGCAACACTGCTGGCTGCTAATGAAGGAATGTTCTTTTTTATTTATTTATTTTTATGACATATACCATCTCTTAGGGGGAGGAGTTCAACCCCTTTCCCTCATAACTCCATTCCGAGAGGAATGGGGACACTCCAAACAAAAAGTAGGATTATTAATGACAAACGGAAGCTTTACATTATATAAAGAATCCATGCTTCTACGTTTTTTTACGCTCTGATGGCAGTTCTTTCATGACAGCACCCTGCTGTAAACCCCTTTATGCCCTTTAACCACTCATTTCCTGATTCCATTACACCTCACTCTCATGGTGCTGACTTGATCTGAGAACTGCTCAAGTGCTAGTGCCCTTAAAACACACTGAAATGGGTTCTGTTACTCTGCACAGAACAGCACAGAACATCAGTGAGAACACACACACACACTCCTGAGGAACTTTGTTTCAGGCGCTGGAGAACGGTTCAGTCATCATTTAATCTAGACATAATTTCCAGTCTTCCTGGCAGACGTGCAGCACCGAAACCTCTGCCCAGGAAAACATCTGGAAAAAGATCTCTTCAGCCCCGGCGTCTAATACATTGTCCTGCACTCTGTTGCTCAGTTCTGCCTGTTTGTTCTCCCTCCGATTGTTTTTGTTTGTGATGGATCTTGATATTGTTGGGATTTGGAGGGGTAAAGAACCATGTAATTTAACTACGACTACAAAACAACTTTACAAGAATTACAAGCAGAACAGCATGAAGTGATGTGCTGTGTGTGTAAAAGGCTGCTGAGCCACTGAAGATAATAAAATAGAGGCGGGACCAAACTGAACCAAGCGTAAAATTTTACCAGAAGACTTTCCAGCCACACATGCAATAAGAATCCAAATGTATTGTTAAGACGCAATCAAATTTAATAGGAATAGATAACAACAATTAAAAGATTTAGTTTTTTGTTTGGGGCACGGGCTCCATTACTGGCCCAGATCTTGCACCACTGCAGATCCTGCTTTGTGTGATTGGAAGAGGGCGGAGTCTTCCAACTGTGCAAATGGTGCTACCAAACTGGAGGTGGTGGAAGGATGGAAAAAGGAATCAGTTTGTTTGAAAAGTGAATTGTGTAGGTTAGACTTCTTTTAAAGGCAGATGGAAGCTGGTGATTGGTTGGAAGATCAATTGATTTAGCATTACTCTGCGATCCCAGTAGAAAGCGAAGTGTCCCTTGTGTCACCCTGCGTTTGACGCTTGTGGTCCAGCTTCCGACAAGAAAAAATGCACAAAAAAATGATTGCTTCAACGGTCCTGAAAAAATATTATTTATTAAATGTGTGTTTGTATTGAATATGTATTTGATAACTAAATTAAGATGACTAAAATGGTTAAAAATAAATTGATTTTAAGAAGATATGGTGAATGTTTTTTTTATATAACATTCACTTTCCAGTCATTTTTAGTCACGCTTGAAAAATATACATTTTGTAGAGAAAAACTTTAAATAGGGTATAAATATAAGGAATCGCTTGGTCATTTATTTTGCAGCTATGACTTCTGAGCTTGCTAGACTGTTGGCTGTTTCTGTGATTTACCTGCGCTGGAAATGCATACATTCTGGCAGATCAATATGGGTCCAAAATGTGAAAGGAACCAAAATTTCAGAGAGCAGAAGCTTGGGGACCTCGGACCGCCTTGTATGTGATAGGTCCAAAGAAATGCTAGTAGCCAACCATGTTAGAATGACGCTTCACCGCGTCATAATTCATTTGCATAAAGCTCTGCCGCTTTGTCGCTTCCTAAATTGCTGCGACAAATGGTGCCCTGCTATAGGAAATTGAACGGTTGTCTGTCACTTTCTTGCTTTCCAGTGTGAATGCAGAGTTAGAGTCTCCTGGTAGAACTTTTGTTAAAGCTTTCAACAACATACTGATAAAAGCTTTAGCAAAAGTTCTACCTGGAAACTTTTACGCTAGGTCATATTATCTGTCTTTATAAGTAATGTACTTAAATGTGTTCACATGCTGATATTTTCTTCCTGTTTTTTTCCTTTCCTTTTCCTTTTTCCCACAATTTTTTTTCATCTCCTTCCTCGACCTGTTTGGTCCTACCTGGTTGCCCAGGGTTTTGGCTCCGCCCCTGACATCCATGTGAAGATGTGAGACAATAATGTGGCCAGCACCACATCCTAAACTTTTAATTATTGTTACATTTTATTAAATCCTTTTCAATACGTTTTCAATACATTTGTACTTGTATTGCATTCTTGGCTCAAAACTTCCAAGATTTTCTTAGAGGCTTTACGTTACTAAGGTATTAAGGTTTGTAAAACTCTCAAAAAGATTCTTCACTCTCTTCAATCTCAACATCTTTTACATAAATGGTTCTATAAAAACCCATTCTTCTATGGTAATGTAGGTCAAGGGAGTTTTTTTTTTCAGATTGAACTTCTTCACATCTTAAGTTAACAAAGCAGAACATGTGAGAGACGTCAGTAAAGCCTGGCTTGATTCTTGAACTCGTCTGCTGCCATGGTAAAGAGCTAGCATATGGTATTTAGGTGTGCAGGAGGTGTAATTATGGTTTCTTTACAGGAAGCCTTCGCCGTGCAGCCGAACACTCTGTGATTTCTCTCGCTATATTCATTAAAACTGCTACAGCTTTAGACTCGAAACAACAGTGAAATCTTTTAGTGCTACTTTTAAAACATTTTTAAATAGCCGCTAAACACTAAATTATATTTTTATTCATTAATAGCTGAAATGTGTTCTTCTGAAGTAATGAAACATAACAGTCCTGCTTAAATTTGTATACATTTTTCCTAACATTAAAAAAAATGCTTTTATTATTTTTTATGACATGCCAAAAGTATTAAAATCAGAGGAGATAGTTGGGGAACACCCAAACCTCTATAAAAGTAAGATGTTATGTTTTGAGTGAAGCTAAATACTGGAAATAAGTCATAGAAGGCATTACCACCCACAGTGAACAGAACAGTGGGTGGTAATGAATGTGACTGGCAGGGGGAACAGATGAGAAATCATAGCAGAAATCACATCCACATACAGAGCAGGAGGCAACACACATATATCCAATTTCACCTTCAAAGTAAGTGCTAAAGAAAGCCAAACATTAACATACATTTCCCACTCATTGATATGTAATAGTGGATCATTTTCCTCAGTAATTAAGTTGATTTTTTAAATCTGATGATGTTTAAGATCACATTTATGCAGAAATATGGAAAGTTCTAAAGGGTCAACTCTAAAATATTTAGAGATTAGTTTCTAAATAAGTTTATCTGATTTTGCTATTTATAGGTTTATGTTCGAGTAAAATTAATATTGTTGTTTGTTTTATTCTATAAACTACAGACCATCTTCTATTATTTGCAGAAAATGAGAAATGGCTGAAATAACAAAAAAGATGCAGAGCTTTCAGACCTCAAATAATGCAAAGAAAACAAGTTCATATTCATAAAGTTTTAAGAGTTCAGAAATCAATATTTGGTGGAATAACCCTAGTTTGTAATCACAGTTCATAAGCATCCTGGCATGTTCGCCTCCACCAGTCTTACACACTGCTTTTGGATAACTCAAGTAAAATCCAATCAGTTCAGTTTGGTTTGATGGCTTGTGATCGTCCATCTTCCTCTTGATTAAATTCCAGAGTTTTTTCAATTTGTTGAAACAAAGAAAATCATCATTTTTTAGTGGTCTTTTATTTTTTCCAGAGATGTATATCATAAATAGGTATATCTATCTCTGACTAATTGCACCAAAATGAAGGAATTGTTTTTTGCCACTAATCCTCCCATCCAGCCTTGGCTACGCCTATTTCTTAAAGCAATGCACTCTCCAGTTTTCTAAAGCCAGCCTCGCTGGAGGTTGCTGTGTGAGAGTGGGGGAAATTAGCTCAGCGCCGGGGTCTGGAAACCTCATCAGTGCTCCCCTGACGCCACCGAGCAAGCACTCATAAATACAGCTGCAGGCCTGCACTCAGACAGACAGACAGAACACGGATGGAAAAAGGGAGCAGAATGGGAACGACTAAAAACGAGATGTAGAGGTGAAACTCTTGCTGTAAGACAGTTTTAGAAAGTTTGTGAGTGTACTACAGGTAGAAACTACACTGGTAATGGGGATTACAGTAGTGAACTGTTAACAAATAGTTGTTATAAATACATAAATGTAAAAAAGACAAGTAAAGAAAAGTAAAAGACCAACGTTAGACAAGTTACCAGCACAATTACAGTTGTAATAGGAGAAGAGAGAGTCTGTAGAAGCTTTAAGGGCAGACTGGCTTGAATAACTTCAGACTGACTCAGGCCAGTGCTGCGCAAAACCGTGGGAGGGCCGAAAGGCAGTAAACGAAACACTAAGCCAGAAAGAGGTCAGCTGGCCAACTGCGTAGCTTTAAAGGGGTGAAAGTACAGTTTAAGAAAGAGCCTTGCTTCAGAAATACTGAGTAAATTTAATATACAAAGATACCCAGAGGACGAGCAACGTCACATGGTCAAATTTACTAAATTTGCTATTAAAGGTCTCATTCTGCTAAAATCCACTTTTTCTTGTTCTTTGTGAAATACTATAGGTCTCTCTGAGTTGTATATGGATGCTGCATATGAAACTCTTCCTTAACCTCTCTTGTCTGCAGTAGCTAGTAAAAGAAAATCCTCAGAAATACAAGTTGATGAGGAAAGGCTCAGAAATCAACGTCAAGGATTTGTTCTGTTCAACTGCTGTATGCTCTTGGTTGGCCATTGTGCTGTAGCTCAGTTGTAATGTGTTGGCATTCTTCTTATAGCCTAGGCCATCTTTATGTAGAGCAACAATTATTTAAATCTTTAGAGAGTTCTATACCATGAGGTGCATTGTTGAACTTCCAGTGACCAGTATGCTCCCTCGTTCACACCTGAGACCTAATTGGGCACAATGTGGCTTGTTTTCTCTTAGGGGTGTATTTAAAGGCTCTGTGTTGAGTTATTATTGAGTTATACAAGCTGTACTCTGACTATTTTACACTGTATCAAAATGTCAAATCTTCCTTGTTTTCACATTAAAAAGTAAATAAAATATTTACAACGATGTGAGCAGTGTACTCACTTTTGTACTCGGTTTTGTGAGATACTGTATACTTTTTTTAAACTTTCTCTCTCCTTGCCACTCTGCAAGTCTTCAAGCTGTTCCCATTTCAGCATATTTGGCAAGGGTTTGTACTCCACCCCATGCCCCTACCCCTTTTCATAAGCCACACCTCCAGCTTGCCTCTCTTGTTTTCCGTTTTCTTTTTTTTAAACAAAGGAATTTTACATCAGCACTGCACCCGAATATCCTAATACTCATCTTAAAGCAGCTACTGCAGGTGTATTCAGGCTGCTTCCGGTGCTTGTAGCACCTAAGACAAGTATCTGTTCACGACGTCAACAGAACCTGCTGGGCCAAAGCGATTTGGCCGCTGTCTGCACCGACTGTGTAAGTAATACCTTACACCAGGAGAAATATTCCCTCAGCACGGCCAAACCCTGTCGCTGTGTTGATACTTTCTAAAACGGAGAGGCAAATCCCTGAAAGGAAAGCCAACAGCAACATTTTCCTCTGTCTTATGTGCGGGGGCTGCCAGAGAACATCGCTGAAAGTAATCTATGTTTCCTTTCCTCCCTCCTCCCATCTCTGTTCCACTCCAACCTCCTGCTCTATCTGTTCTGTCTGAGAGCATCAGGTAGGCCCATCTGGGCTCCTGGCAGATTGTTGCTCTGCGTGACAGCGCCGCTGAACAGCCACTAGCGAGCCAGAGGTTAGCGCGGCTGTGAAGAGGAGGCCAATGAAAACTTGAGGCCATCCAGAGTCATCCCGCCCACTGAGAGTTAAACAACTCAAGACAAATTCAAAAAATGATTAAAAACCTCTTCTCTATCTGTAGATCTTCACACTCACTAGGGGTGGAAGAGCTGTCGGTTAAAACAACTCTGAGCAATTTAACATTCTGCACACACATGGTCCTTTCAGAATATTATGACCACCTCATTGTTTATGCATGCACCGTGTAATTCTGTAATTACAGACTATACTAGTGCATCTCAAAAATGTTAATTTAATTGCAAATTTACTTTATTTCAGTAGTTCAGTTTAAAATGTGAAACTCATATATTATATAGATGTAATACACACAGAGTAATCTTAAGAGATTATTTTAAGAGTTTATTTCTTTTACTGTTGATGATTTTGGCTTACAGCCAATGAAAACGCAAAAATCAGTGTCTCAGAAAATTGGAATATTATATAAGACCAGTTGGTATTTTTGGTAGTGTGGGCAGTGTGCCAAATCCTGCTGGAAAATGAAAAACACATCTCCATAAAAGTTGTCAGTAGCAGAGGGAAGCATGAAGTGCTGTAAGATTTTGTGGGAAAACAAAACTGCACTGACTTTAGACTTGATAATAAAACACAGTGGATCAACACCAGCAGATGACATGTCTCTCCGAACCATCACTGATTGGTGGAAACTTCACACTAGACCTCGAGCAGTTTGAACTGTGTGTCTCTCCACTCTTCCTCCATCCCTTGATGATCAGTGATGGTTTGGAGAGACATGTCGTCTGCTGGTGTTGATCCACTGTGTTTTATTATCAAGTCTAAAGTCACTTAATTTCAAAACTACAGCACTTCATGCTTCTCTGACAACTTTTATGGAGATGCAAATTTCATTTTTCAGCAGCACACTGCCCACACTGCCAAAAGTGTACCAATTGGTCTTATATAATATCCTGAGATACTGTTTTTTTGTGTTTTCATTGTGGATCCCACTTTATAATAAGTGTCCCTAAGTACTATGTAGTTACACGGTAACAAACCATGTAACTACAGTGTAACTACTAATGAAGTACACATTGTTACAGATTAATAACAGAGGTGCAGGTTATGTAAATACACATGTGTATTAAGGTAATTAATAGAGCAAGTGTACTTACACATGTGTAACAATGTGTGTGTACTCAATCAGCCCTAATTACATACTACGCAATAGCTGTTGGATAAGTTTATACTCAACTTATCACACACACTATTTCACATGTGTAAGTACACACACCCTGGTACACAAGTCAAAAGTAACCTTAATCCACAAGTGTATTTACATAGCCTGTACCTCTGTAGTTAATCTGTAACAATGTGTACTTCATCAGTAGTTACACTGTAGTTACATGGATTGTTACCGTGTAAGTGCATAGTACTTAGGAACACTTATTATAAAGTGGGACCTCATTGTGTGTAATAAATCTATATTATATATGCATTTCACATTTTAAGCTAAATTCCTGAAATAAAGTAACTTTTCAATGATATTCTATTTTTTTAAATGCACTAGAATAGTCCTGTATCTGTTTTTCTGCACACTTGATTATCATCTGTATAGGTCAGGACCCCACAGGATAGACCACCACACAGCAGACACTGTCATGGTGGTGGTGTATGAGGTGTTAGTGTGTGTTGTGCTGGTATGAGTGGATCAGATCCAGCAGTGCTGCTGGAGTTTTTAAACACCTTAATGTAATTGCTGAGCTGAGAATAGTCCAAAAGTCATGCACATCTTATCTGTGGCGACTAATAAAGAGCTAGAGGATGACCAACACAAACTGACCAGCAACAGATTCAGAGCTTCTGCTTTTAATTTCATATCTGCAAGCTGGAGCAGCTATAGGTAGTAGTGTTAGTGAGTGGAGTGGACAGTTTAAAAACTCCAGCAGCACTGCTGTATCTGATCCACTTATACCAGCTGTGGTTACAGCTGCTCTGTGGTGGTCCTGTTGGGTTCCGACCATTGAAGAACACGGTGAAAGAAGGCAAATAAAGTATGTAGAGAAGATGATAAGTAATGTAATGTCCCAAAACTTAGTTGTAGACCCCAATACAATTATGTCAGTATGATCAGCTGTAGCCAAGCCATCTCTAAGTAGGAATCTAAGGTAGAAAAGAAGATCTAACAGTTGGAAAGACTTAAGTGCTCCTCAAAAATAAGCCCATGTAGGCTAGTCTTCTAAATCTGTTTATTTTCTTCCGTGTTCCCACATTCTGACGGCCAAAATGAGTCAAGGGAGGGGGTACCAGAGTGAGTTCCTCACTTCTGATTGGTCCATCCAGCACCCCACTGGGAAAGAAATGGCTATGGCAGCAGTAAATCACTTTATTGGACCAGATGACTCAACAATGGGGTGTAGGTATGGTTAGAAGTAATTCCCTGCAACTTATTGATGTGGCAGTCTGAACACACTATTTAGCAGGCAGTTTTCTTTTTTACAGTAAATAATCATTTTGGCATGCCTTTGTTTCTGTGGTAGTGTCATGAAGGAATTAAAATTTCAGACCTTTTCTTCTTTAGAGCTTCAGAGTCTCTCAAAACTTAGGAGCCTCACTGAAATCAACACTGTTAGCTTTTTTTTAAAATCACAAAATCTTCATGCCTCGCTTAAAATGCAATGCTGTACAATTACACAGTCTGCTTCCACCACTATTAGGCGTTTTCTCTCCACATGCTGCTGTAGTGTTGAAGGCGCTCTACAGTGTTTTAGGTTCAGACGTTTCCCTGTGTCTGCTCTGGCCTCCTTGAGCACTTGAGAGCACAGCAGAAATGATGACTTCAATGGAAAAGTATGCACAGCGGTCTTTACTCCCTCCCTAACACTGAAACTCAGGCAATATGTGCTCATTCTCTTGCTCTCTCTCTCTCTCTCTTTCTCTTTCTCTGTCTCTCTCTCTCTCTCTCTCTCTCTCTCTCTCTCTCGTTTTCTCTCTCTCTCTCAAACCCAGGTTCCAGCTTGGAATATGAGGGAGAATGTGCTGGCTTTTTTTCCAAACCGAGTTGTGGAAAACCACAGTTCTGCTTTAACTTTTCCTCCCTCTTTTGCTCTTTCTCTCCATCCTTTTCTCTTTTCCTCACTGAAAGAAATGATGTTGCCACGTCAGATTGTGCACACGAGCTGAAAAAACTTAGTAAAAGAAAATGGAGAACTAATTGGCGATCTTTCAGACTCTCCAGACTGCTTGTTGATTATTAGATCAGATAGAGAACAGAGATGTTTGCTAGAACATTTTTTTTAATGAGAACATGAGATTTTAAAGTCTCCTCTTCACTGGTTCCTGAGAGCATGTTTAGGGCTGGGGCTGTTTAGTTTGAGCTTTGTGAGCTTCAGATGTTCACATGCTTTCCCTGTGTCTCAGCACAGTCCTCTCATGAGGAATAATGACTAGTTTTCTGTTTTCTTTCGCGCAGGGTAACTGGTTGTTAGCCCAGTCTGAGGTGGCCACCACATCCATCTCTCTTATGCCGGCCTTAAAACCGAATGACTTTTCAAGCCGCTTCTCTGTTGCAGCAAATGTTCAGTGTTGGATTAAAATCGTGTCTTGCTAGGGTTGCAGCTCACTCCCATCATCTCAATCAATTAGTGTGATAACGTGAGAATTACAAACATTTTTCTTATCATGACGTTCTGCTAAAATCACCATTGTTTAATATGATCAGGTTTTAGATTTTAGTTTTGGCTCATGCAAATTCTGATGTGGATATTGTGACCAAAATCCACATGTGACTAAATTGATCTCTCTCTACATCCATCATCAAACAGAAAACAACATTATTAACATTCTCCATTAATTTAACCGGGGTTTTGTCCACATACTGCTGTGTCTTCTACTTTTAATAGTCTGTTTATTTTTAGGCTATTTTTAAGAACAAACACCTGATAACCCAAAGGCATCTGTGGCCAAATGTCTCATAAATGTCCACCAGGGGTGTTATGGGAAATAATAGAGGTCATTTTCACACCAGCACTATTTGGTGTGCACAGCAAAAAAGCAAGTGTTAAATTACCTTCCACAGGGATGATTTCAACTTTTTCCTAGGGTTTATACATATACAGTAGCTCCACTCTCTTTGGAGTTAAATCAACACATTCAAAATAGTTAAACATTTAACATCTTAGAGCCAGAGTTCCTTTTAAACTCACATTTGTATTTGTTTAACACTGAAAAGAATTTTAAAAAATAAATTAGAAGAAGATTAGTCAATTAATATGACTATTTATTATTTAATTATTATTAAGGAGAGGTTAGCTTGTGTTTTTGGTTCCTAATAATACAGGATGAACCACCCCTGCTTACATCTTACCAGTGTATTTTTTCATTGCATGGTAACTTTAATTCTGCGTCGCAGTTTTCAGTGTACTGCCAACACTTTGTGACGATTTACAGTACAGAAGATGGTAACTTGCTCTTATAGCCTACAACATGCTGACTAGGCAAACAACCATTATATAAAATATAATGGAATACCCAATGAAAGGTAACCCAGGTGGGCAAGACTACACACTGATGGTAAGTTAGGATTACCTATTATGCAAAGTTTAATTGGGCGGAGTTTAAATCTCTATAGAGTTGGAAAGTATTTATTGGGCTTACAGTTTAAACACTCATTCACCTCGATGAACAGCTTGGTAGCTAGCAGGTAGCTAACGCTATTTACATTATCTATGGATATAAGAACATTTTTCATGAAGAGTCAACCACAGCTCTCTGCCACAGAAACCCATTTAGCTTTAGCAGCTTTAACTTCAACTAAAGAAAAGCAGAAAGATGTTTCATGTGAGTTAACAGTGGGTTAGCATAATAAACCCTTGAGATAGAGCTCTGGATAGCGTTATTTAAGTTAGTAAAGATGGCACAGTTACTGTGTTAAAACAAACAAAAAAACAATAAAAACGATTATGAACAGTTTATGAACATTATGTAATATTATGCCAATGTGCATACACCCCCGCTTGTTACGTACACATGGACACGCAGCAGTGCACAAACCCATAACGCATGCCTGTCGGCAGCTATGCAAACTTTTAAATCAACAACAAAAAGAATGAACAAGCATGAACGAGCAGGTCATCTTTCTTTCTCTGCTGAGAAGCGTTGGACACATCCAGGTAGCTGCGCCCCTGAAATAGCAATGTGCCAAAATCAAAGCACACCTGACTTTCTTAAAGGGAATGGCAAGTGACACACTGATTGGTTTATTTTACATTCCGTCCAAAACACACCCATGATTAAAATTAATAAAATTAGTGCATGCCTTTTACCTTTAAATTTGTCGGTTCAAGCCTTGCAAGGTGTACTTTTCCTGTCGTTACGATAGCAAAGACACACTGACACACCCTAAACACACTCTAAATTTGTTGGTTCACCTATAGGTTTTACTATATAGTGAACTGACTAGGTCATAGGGAATGACCAAACAACAAACTCAATCTTGGTTTGTGCCGATTTGAGGAACTCTGACACAACATCAATGCATAACATTATGGTATATATTGGAAATTCTAGCGTACATCATCTGTACACTACATTTAATGATGTTTTATGGGTGTTTGGGAATAGGGAATGAAATGTACTGTTCAGATTCAGCACTAGTGTGTAGTTGGTATTAGAGAATTTCAGATGATGATCCTCAGATGATGTTTCTCAGAGAGAGAGAGAGAGAGAGGTGTAAATGTGAAGTTTCAGAGAGCATTTTCTTATAAGCCTCTATCAGATTTGGTTCTGTGTAGTTTCAGAAGGTTGATTTATAGTTGTCACAGTGGACACAGGTTTTAGTAACTGCTTTCAGATGGCAGATGATACTTGATGAAATATCTCCTACCTATGAACTCATGTGGTATTGATCGAAAGAGGAATCTGCTCTTCACACAGAATTTCTCCACTTGTTTCAGGGAGCTACAAATGATGAGATGAAGTTGGCAGACAATTGCTGAAAAATGCTGGATAGTTTTGTGCATATGGCCAATATTTCAAACAAGTATTTTATAGCATAATTTCATATTCTGGCATTACTGAATTACTGCACTGAACTGTCATCATGCTGTAACTCTTACTGCATTTATAGACTATAAATATTAATAGGATAAATATTAATGTAACACTGACAAATATAGATTTAGTGCCAGTTTCTATATATTATAAATGTTTCCTTGCCAGAAACAGACGTGAAACTATAAGGTAAACATTTAAGAACAAAATTCCTGAATCAGATAATCCAGAAATGTATGTTTTGTTAATTTTGTAATTCTTGCAATATTATGCCTACCTATATAGGACTTTTATAACAAATACAAAAACATTAAATAATATATCCAGTTCATATACACAGACAAACCAAGTCTCCCTGAAGCTGCAGGAGTCTCCCGCATTTCGGTAGTGGCTCCCTGATGATGCGAGTCACATATAATCTCCTGGAATTCAGAACGAATGCCCCACACTGCACACAAACGCGCACACAGGCACAACCTCCCTGAAATCAACTTGGACTTGCAACTTGGGATGTCTGTATACAGTACTGTGCAAACGTTTTAGGCACCAAAGCAAATTACACTTATCTATTTATCTCAGCAATATGAGTGTTTTTACCTGAAAAGCACCACATACGGTTTAAACAGATGCAAATAAACACACATACAGTAAAACGTAACAAGAAATTCTCATTTTTAACTATAAGTATATTATATCCTGTGAGCTGAGCTGAAGAACAAAGTGTAGAGATTTCAGATTTCTCCTGGATGCTCCTCAGCCAGCATGTGTATATTATTATGTTCAGTTCCATCAGCAGCTCACCTTATTTACCACATTTACCAGTAATTTACCAAACCAGGTGTTGAATAATATGAAGAGAACTAGAAATTAAACTCTATTAAACTCAGATGAGGAGGAGAGATTAGGAGATGTTTTAAGGAAAGAAAACAGGGCTGTAAAAGCTGCTGTGCTTTTCGTAAAATTGCTGTTTGTATTTATTGTAATGCTGTAATGTGTTTTTCTGAGCTAATAAACACTTACTGCCCAAATAAGAACTGCCCTTTTTCTTTACTGAAAGTCCCACAGGTGCCTAAAACATTTGCACAATGCTGTATTTGTGAGATAATACGGTGATGGTGACCGGTGGCATCTGGCTAGACATGTCCATGTAAATAGACAAGCAAATCTGTCCAAAATCACATCTATATTCAATGCAGGCAGCCCCATACACATATACCACAGGTCAGTGCAGCGTCCTTCAGCTTTAATGAGACATGACAAAATTCATGGGATGCAGTAACAGTGAAACGACATGCAGCATGTGTAAAATGTAAACGCTAATTTTAGACTCTGCTGCTTTAGGTGAAGAATTATCAGGTCATGAGAAAGAAGATATTCCTGCATAATGAACGTGTACAGCAGAATAAAGGAGAACCCAGAGTGCACACACTATAATACAATAAAACCAGCACCATTTAAATTATAGAGTACACATGGCTAGCATGAGTCACACACACACACACACACACACACATATGCACACACACACGTATCACATAGGCAGTGAAAGGAACTGCAGAAATACCACTCTACCATCCTGGTCTTTTCTCTGGGCATTGGCAGAAGGCACAATAAAGTGTCCTGAAATAAATCCCTAAAATTAAAGGCTATAAAAAAAGCAGTTCTAGAAAATAAAAAGTGCCAGCCACAGTCTGTCCACCCTGCACACAGCCGAGAGGACGGAGAGTCACTCCGGGGTGTTTTTTACTGCTGCCTAGCCGTTTATTTTCACATTAAAACTTCATAGAAAATCATGTTCTTTGTAAGTTCACAACTCTACAAGTGCGCGAAAAATGCTATAAAGTGTAGTTCAAAATCACTGTGTACATTTTTCTTTTATAAAAAAAGGGTAGAATTGTTTTGTTTTGCTTTAAATAGGACATCACAAATATAAACCAAACATGGGTGGACTCGATAACATGAAATATATATATTCATCTTACCAAAAAAGCTTTTCCACACCTCAGATATAAAAATCCTTATTAATATTATTCTCTCTATTTAGAAACAGGAGCCATATTTAAAGTGGAATGTGATAGGGCAGTATGTGACCAGATGATACATTTTATACTGAAATGAAAAAAAAAAAAAACACACATGCCAATCAGTTTGAAATTATTTTATTACTATAGTTGTGCAGTTTTAAAAAATACATAACGGTAAAATAATCTGTATATATCTAATTTGCGTGATGGGGTTTGTGTTGGGTTAAGCTACCAATGCTACCAATCTGTACTGCCTGCAGGTACAAGCTAATGGATTAAGGTTTATTATGTGAACCAATCCAAATAACGTTTTCAGTATGAAACACCTTAGTATATTTAGAATTGTCCATTCAATACGCACACAAAAATATAATATATTTAAATTTACGTTCTGTATATTGTACTGATTGGTTGAAAGGATGGAGTGGTTAACATTGAAAGAATACACTGCCTGGCCAAAAAAAGGTGACACTCTAATATCTTGTTGGACCATCTTTATCTTTGATTGCTGCACGCATTCACTGTAGCATTGTTTCAATAATCTTCTGCAACGTCACAAATTTATTTTAATCCAGTGTTGCATTAATTTTTCACCAAGATCTTGCAGCAGCATTGATGATGGTAGAGTCTGACCACTGCACAAAGCAGCTCTTCTCCATCCAGCACATCCCAAAGATTCTCAATGAGGTTAAGATCTGGACTCTGTGGTGAACTCTCTCTCAATCCATGTGTGGAAATGATGATCTCATGCTCTCTGAACCCTGAACTCTTCCACAATTCCAGCTCCATGAATCCTGACATTGTCATCTTGGAATATGGTCGTGATCATCAGGGAGGAAAAAAATCCATTGATGGAGTAACCTGGTCTATATTCAGTATATTCAGGTAGTCAGCTGACCTCATCCTTTCAGCACATACTGTTGCTGAACCTAAACCTGCAGAACAACTGCAGCATCAACCAACCCCACATCATTTACAGGCTTTCAGTTTCATAGTTTGGATTAAAATATTGAAAACATTGAACATGGTGGTTGCTGTGGTATCTCAGGTTGTTGCCAGGTGGGTGGTTGGTGTGTGAAGTTAATTACAAGCATGTCAATCAGAATTTTTTAATTTATTAGATAAGTTGCTTTATTTGCAATATTGAGAAATATACATCTTTTAACTCTTCAAGACCTGAATTGGTTTTAGTGATGAACAAAATATAAGAACACTGTTTTCTGTCTGTAATGCACTCAAACAAGATTCAGTAAAAAAATTAATAAATAAAATACTAAATACAAATCAAATATTATTTGTATTATTTATGTGCATAAAGAAATACATGATGTCCACTTCACTAGACACAGGGCCTGAAAGGGTTAAAGAGCCACTGACCAATAGATTACTTTGATTGTTTTACTTAAATGGTCTATAGTTCTACAGTTTTGCATATCAATGAAATATTTATTGTCTAAGAAACCATTGAAAAAGCAAAAGGTGATTCTTCTATGTGATACTTAATGAGGAGTAATGGAAATAATTAGTGCAAATAGCTCTCGAATGGCAAGAAATCCTCAGGACGTCAGAAAAGTCAAAGACAAAGGAGCTGTGCTACATATTTTCAGATGGTGAGGGGGAGGTCTTTGGAAAGAGAGAGAGAAAAAGTGAGAGAGAGGAAGAGAGAGAGAAAGAGAGAGAGAGAGAGCATAAATCGTGAACCCTTGAACCCCACAAGAAAGAAAAACACTCCGTAAGTCTGTAACAAGCAAAGCAACACATAAGAACAAAAGAAAGAAAAGAAATCAATGTTCTTCACTCTTCTGCTGTTCTTCACTCTGGATCATTTATCAGCAGATCAGATATTTAAACAGAACACAAGTTTCAGTTTCTGTGTCCCCCGAGTTTCAGATCCGTGCTGCCAAATGCCTTTAGCAGGCCATCCTCTCTGGAGCTGAATTCCCTGACCCGGAGCTGTGTGGTAAAACAGCCAAGAAACCAGATGCTGCTGGACTGGAGCAATAAAACCAACATTAACACCATCACTGGAGAAGAACCCAACTTCAGCTGAACTAGAATAAGCTTCATACCTGAGTAATTATGCTTAATAAAGCTTAATAAAGAACCATCCATTGAAAGATTATATGGACCCAATATGTTTTGTTCTATGGTATGTTCCAACTGAGATGTTTTACTTTGGAACCAAAGTTGTTCTTCTATGGTTTTGCTTCAATTGGGAAATTTGTAAAGTAGGCAAAAGTTATTTTTCTACGCCAAAGTTTCAATTGAAAGGTTCTTGGCATTTCTGCTACTAAAAGGTTCATAAAAGGCACCAAAAATGGTTTGTTCCATTGCACTGCCTGAGTATAAAGATATTAAAATGGAACCAAAAGTTGTTGGTCTATGGCATTTCTCCAAACGAAAGCTCCTTTTTCATGACATTGTTGCATTAACATTAGTCTAACTACAAAGATCTTAATGGAAACAAACATGGCTCTCATATGGCATTGCTCCAAATAAAAAGCTCTTAAAGGGAACCAAAAATAGATATTCTATGGTATTGTTCACTGAAAAAGTTCCTAAAAAAGAATATAGTATACGTTCCTTAAACCTGAACATGTTTTATGTAATAAATTCCAAAGTTTATTCCAAAGAACCAAGTTCTTAAAGGGACCCAACATGGTTTATAATTGAAGGTCAGTCAAAAGTGTTTTTCTTAGGCTTTGTTCAAATTGAAAGGTGTAAGGGAACTAAGATTTCTTGAACTAATTTAGTAGGAAACCAAAACTGGTCACACTGTTTGCACTGTAGATGAGCAAAACTCCAGGAATTGCTAGAGGTAACTGCCTAAATTAACTATGTGTGAAGAAAATGCTTGGGTCCTGTGAAGAAGGACCCAAAGCAGACAGAAGAAGGTAGAAGGTAGTTTTAAAGACGGATCTGTTCACGTTATGGCCCAGTTAACTGTGTTATTAACAGTTAATAACAGGTAGTTTTCTTAAAGATACTACAATGTAAAGTGTTTGCTAGGTCACCATACCCAGCACACCCTGCATCTCTGCCAAGATTTATTCCCCCAAGGCTTCCTGTAACCACCCTGCATGTAGACAGTAGTCTATAAAGATGCCTGTGCAAATTAGGCGGTAATCAGGACCGCACAGCAGGTAAGCAGTCCTGTGGGGAAACTGCTCTTAGACTAATCAAGCAGGCTTTTTCAGCTAAAGCTAAAGCTTCTTCTAACCTGAAAGCACTGGTGGACTCTAGGTGGGGGGCAAAGGGGGCAACTGCCCCCCAAGTAGCCCTAGTTGTTGAAAAAAGTTAGTTTGGAAGCCTAAAGTGTCTCTAAAAATGCTAAATAACGTCATCAAAAAAATTGACAGGTTAAACATTTTAAAAATGCTCATCGTAACATTCTTAATGGATTTTTTACAACCAAAACCATGCACTTTATATTTTATATAATATTTTGGCTTCAAATAGATAAGAGTTCACCGCTGCATGTAAATCTAAAGCTAAACAGTAATGGTACTCCACATAACAGCCTAAATGTAGTCTGGCATCCAATCACAAACCTTTCCAGAAGTACACTCTGAAGCAGGCTCAGGTTGTAGCTACAGATTGGGTGGGTTTCATCTCCACAAGACCCATGAAAGTGTCCTGTGGTATCTGGTATCAAAACACTAGCAGCAGAGATTTTCTGACCCAGCTGTCTAGACATTAACAGTTGGGTCTTGTCAAAGTGATTCTTATGCTTTCCCATTTTCCTGCTTCAACTCAACAACTTCTGACTGACTGTTCATTTGCTGCCTAATATATTCACCCCTTATTGGTGCCAATGGAACTAGATAATCAATGTTATTCACTTTACTTTTTTAATGATTTGGCTGATCAATATATTTAAATGCAACATAGATGGCTTTAAACACTGAAAATGTCAAAGCTTAAAGCACTTTTTCTCACAATTTCATGCTTTTTGCAGACTCCTTTGTTAATTACAGATGGAATGTTTTGGCTTTATTGGTGATCCAGCAGTCCAGAGCTTTCTATAACCACCCTGTATGTAGACAGTACTAGATGTAAAATTGGGTGGTAATCAAAACTGCACAACAGGTAACAATCGCGCAGCTTTGGTATCGAGAGGGTGTAAAAAAATTTGCATGGTTCGAAATACACAAAAGACATTCTTTTAATTCTTTTAATTAACTCTGGGTGTGTTTTGGGTGTAACTTGAAATAAACCAGTCACAATCAGTGTGTCGCAGGTAAGCTCTGACTCTGACTTTGAACGTTCACACTGTGAAGATACGCCAGCAGCTCAATAAGGGAACAGCAATGTTATTTTATTCTTTATTCTGTTTATTGTTCAGTTAAAAGTTGGGTTTGTGCTCTGCAGTGCATTCGTGTGTGTGTGTGTGTGTGTTTATTTAACAGGGGTGTACGAGCGCTGGGAGTACGAGCGCTGGGTGCACCTATAGGAATGGACTCTGATGATTGACTGTTGTCTAGGTTCATTTCAGTCAGTGGCGTACCTGTGTTTTACATGCCTAAAATGTATCGGAACACACCTCACTTCCAGACCACCACGCCCATCAGTGTAGATTTATTCCTAAACTCTGATGCTATTTTAATGGCGTGGGAGCAAGGCGTGACAATAGATTGTTTTAGGCCCAAAAGTAAAGGCCCAGAAACAGGCCTACTAATTCTGATCTCCTCTTCCTCATCCTGAAACCCTGTGTAGCTCTGTGGTAGGTGTGGTCCTGAGCTGGAGGACGGGGTGGGGGTTCTGTGGAGACATTTGGAAATGCAGATACAAAAAAAAAAACTGAGTAAAATGAGACAAGCTCTTTTCTTAAGGCTGACCAGAACATGCAGGTCTGATTACTCGTGTTTACAGACGCCTTCTGTTGGCCGGAGAGGGAACCGCAACCATGTCTAAGAGCTTGCGGGGATGGGGAACCCAGCCTGAAGAGGGGAAAGAGAATAAAATGGGGCTTGCTGTAAAGACGAAACATGTTGAAATGCAATGTACACACATTTACAGATATATTATACTGAGGAATTGATGTTAAATGTTATGAAACAAGGTCTGGAATGCTGTTACTACTTTTATATTTGGTGTTTGCATCTCTTGTGCACATGTGCATTCCAAAGAAAGTAGTAACATGCTAAAGGTCAGCATTTTGAAAGCATTTCATTGCAGATCTGAGTAGTTCTAAGTTCTTAGGCTACCTTAAAAATGTGCTTCACACTTCACAGTGCTTCATAACTGTTGTTCAGGCCAACGCTGACCTACTTCTTCCAGCTTTTTGCTTAGTTTGGACTAAAGCAAATATCATGGATACTCCTCAGCCATTAAGGATCTAAAGGCACTGCGCCAAGCAACATAACCAAGCGCCAGATCTGCACGGCAAAATTCCCACCATGTAAGACGGAGTGAGAAAGGGCTTCACGGACATGTTTCAGTGTGATCTGCAGCTCAGCTGAACCCTGCATGTCCAGATGGGAAGCAGAAGTGTGTATCGGCAGGAAATACCAGGGAAGACACACAGAAGAATCTGGAGTAGATAAGGGATGGATCTGCCTCAGCTTTTAAAGCCAAACGCAGGAGAACATGTTAAGGTGGGACAGCTTGTTTCATGTAACATAAGGAGGACCTCAGGCTTCTATAATCGTTTGTTCAGGCTGCACTACGAACACAAAGACCGCACCAAGGACTGTTTGTTGTAGACTGATATACAGTAAATATGTGACGTGTTTCCATATCAATAAAACAATAATATCAGGTGGTCTCAGCTTCTGTTACACATTTTAAAGCATCCCCCTCCAGCCAGCTGAGGTCCAAAATGGATTCTAAGGTCACGTGTTTGTCTGGAAAAAGAATAACAGAAAAGTGGTGGGGGTGGCGGAGGTGGAGCTAAATGCTAACTCAAGCATACTAATGTGGTGTGGGTGGAGCCCATGCAAATTGGATTTTGCTGGTTGGCCAGGAGGTGATGGCCACGTCTCGATGAGTAATTTCTCAGCTCTCAGGCCCTCTTTTGGGTTCTGCAGGAGAACAGTCTCTTTCCTCTCTCAGCACATCACAAAAACCAAACCCGTCCCAGTCGTACAGTAGATCCGCCTCCAGTTCTGCTATCTGTCTTACTGTGTTCCTCATTCTGCCCTAAACACTGGGTTTGTGATTCCTGCAAGACAGATTATTATACACTTGCATTCTTGCAATCTCAAATATACACTGACATGCCAAAAGTCATGGGAGTCTTGGGAAAGCCCACTGCTGTATGTATTGTGAGTTCGAACACTGATTTATAAATTTGAGTTTGAGTTCATTACATTTCTAAAGTTGTGCATTTGATGCCATGCTTCATCCACAGTGTCCGAGTAATGTACAGTACCAGTCAAAAGTTTGAACACAACTTCTCAAAAAATATATATATTTTTATTATGTTTTCTATTGTAAATAAATAGTGACATGATCCAGACTATGAAGGAACACATAAGGAATCATGTAGTAACTTAAAAAGAGTTAAACACACCAAAATATTCTGTGAATTTAGTATTTAGGTGCTCTTATTTAAGGATCTGTTAGCTTACAGTTTCTGAGGCTGGTAACTCTGATGAACTTATCCTATACAACAGAGATAACTCTAGCTTCTCCGTTCTTGAGGTGGTGCTGATGAGTGCCAGTTTCATCATAACATTTTTGATTTTCTTTGCACTTGAGGATACTTTCAAAATTCTTGAAATTATTTGGATTGACTGACTTTCTTTTCTTGAAATTATTTATTTCTGTACTTTTTAGTTGAGTAGTTCTTGCTTCTCATAATATGGATTAGATTATTACTCAAATATTCACTATTCACTGTATACCTGTAACTCTACCTCTTCACTACTTTACACCTGATGCTCTCAAACACATTAAGAGACAAGAAATTCAAGTAATTAACTCTTGATGAGTTCAGCACAGCTGTTAACTGAAAGCCTGAATTCCAGGTGACTCTACCTCATGAAACTGACTGAGAAAATGACAAGAAGTGCTAGAATTGCATTAATTTTAGGAGGCCCAACACACATATCCCACAGATCAGTGCAGCGTTCTTTACCTTCCTTGTGATGTGGCAAAAGTCATGGGACATAATACAGCATAAAACACTCTGTCTGATATGTTCTTATGGCTCTTCTCCCAAAACAGAGCCTTCAGAACAATAACACACATGTTATTCATTTCCAACAGCTTTGTAAAGTTTGAGATTAAAAGCTGAAACATGATCCTCTACCTCTGAGTTGAACCGGCTCAGACGCCAAAACCTGCTTCTTGTCAGATGTTTGAATTCTGCAGTAGATCACATTTTCCAGCTTTCACTAATAAGCTGATAAGCAATGATGCCAAACCTTTATCTCCTGGTTTAACCCATTCCTGAACCAACAGGTTTGCTCTTATAGAAATACAGCTGCTAATACATTACTTTGAGTAACATCTGGAGCCTTTTGCCTTTACCATGGTTCTTTTATGAAAGTTGTTCCTAATTCTGGTACTAAAACTAAAACTCAACAGATTCATTTTGTGAAGACTGAAACTACTTTACTAAACAATCAGGTGTATTTGGCCCTTGGAATACACTAATTAAAAATCCTTCTCTTAACAATAGTGGAACATGTTTTGCTACTACACAGATGTACAGAAATATCTAGAAAAACTTTTGAACCAATGTGATATGTGGTCCTACATAAAATTCTTTATTAAAGAACCACTGAAGAACCAATTTCTAGGCCACAAGACAGGGTATCCCTGCTCTGTATATAATATGAACAAAAACCAAAACCAGTAAAAAGTGAAGAAGTGAAGAACTTATTAAGCAATGTTCAGACTGCCGGAAAATAGAAATAGATTACTCAATTACTCAAATTAGATATTTTAATGTTGCTGACCAAATAACTTGACCAATGATACTTTCAATACTTTGGATACTTTTTGTCTCTACATCACAAATGTGTCCACATAGGTTGCTTGACAACATCATGAACTAACAGTATTAGGAACCATATAGTCAAGATGGTGATGTGGCTTTTATGTGTGTTATTGTTCATAGGGTTGTGATTGTCGCAAGAAACACTTTGAAATTAGATTTTACCTGAGTTTTTTTTTTTGTAATCAAATTTTTATACATTTAACAAATGTTCAACAACAGGAAATGGTGGAGAAGAGGGAGCAGATGATAGAATACTATAAATTTAGCACAGACATTATACAATTCAAGATACAAATATTACTAAAGAACCATCAGATAAGAGCTTATAAATCAGACAACTCATCAAGAAGCTACAAAATCCTGGATCGACTCATATAATTCCTCCCAGGTCCTGATTGTTGAATATTTAGCTTTGTTAATTTTAGCTGTTAGATATTTTATTTTGACTATTTTTAAAAAACTAGAGATACAGAAATTCATAACTGAAAGCTGAGGAGAAATCCAAAGTTGCAGAATCGTTGTCTTAGTGTAAAACTGTAAAACCTGCGAATAATATCTTATTTTTTATTATTAAAGGTAACTGAAGGTCTGAATCATCATTTAAAAATGTGGTGTAAGTGGTATGCTTTGATCAAGTAAATTAAATAGTACATCTACTGTAAGAATCTATTCCCAAAGCATGTATAAATATGAATAAATATCCCAGGTGCTGAATTACAGATATTACAAATATAACTAGAAATGAGTTGATGTCTACTCAGTGCTTTTGGATGGGGGGTTGGAGAGAGATTAAGAGCATTATGAGAGGCTTTCTACATTTCTCTCGATTCGTCATTTGCAAACATTGAAGCCTCACACAGTGTCATTTTACAAACTCTGCCACATCAACACGGGGAGGGAGCTATGAAAGACATGAGGGTTAAAAAATAGGACGCTAAACAGAGAGAGAGAGAGAGAGAGAGAGATGGAACTGGGCAACCCCAGTAAAAGAATGGGTGGAGTCTAGCCCACAGCTGAACTTTGTATGTTGAATGGATAAACACATGTACTCTCCTCCTCCCCCACCGACACACATAATGCTCCTCATGAGGATCTACACTCTTAGTAAAAAGGGTTTCAGTACTATTCAGTACTATATTTCTCATTCTAAACCAAAAGTGGTGTGGTTAAAAAAAACATTTTCCTTATGTTAAATTCTTAAAATACTGAAAAAACTCTTCAGGATGTTCTTAACTGATTTGTTTTTTGTTTAAATTCAGTCCAGTTGAATCCATTAGAAAAATGTCTTTGTTGAAATAAAGATATTTTCTAGACTGATACAGAATCATGGTTCTATCAGTTAAACTGGAAACTTTTCTCCTTCTGAAGATATACAGTACTTTTCCTCAAACACATAAACCTCATGCATAATCATTTTTTCCCCTCCGTTCTGAGGCATTTGAGAATGTGGCTCATGATTCAGGCCGTGTAATGACTTTCATACGGAGGAGGTCTCAGTCTGCACGAGAAACGAAGGAAGGAAGAAGCCTTAAGAGTTTAAAACATAAGCCACATGAAAGTTTGCCACATAACTCCACAGTCCTAACCTCTCCTTTCCCCCAAAGAATAGATATATAAAGCAAAAGTGACCATTTAAACCATTTATATAAACAATATAAACAATTTAGATCTGTAAAAAACATCTCCAGCCCAGAAAGGTGGACATTATAACAGACCTGGAGACAAGCAGATAATGACGGTCCCTCTTCCCCTCACCCCACCTTCACTGCTGAACATGTTCAGACACTGAGCAGCGAGCATTCCTCTAATCTCCACTAAGGGGAAGGAATCTGTGTGATTTCCTCGGGGTGCTGCAGACGCTCTGCTCATTTTCAGTGACTGTAGGCCTGATTTACCCTCCTCATAAATAATAAAAACAAAAAAACATTATCTTCTGAGTAAAATCTTTTCAAATGTGAGATTTTACCTCAGCAAGGAAAAATGTGTGCTCTGATGTGCCTGTACAAATATAAATAAATTCTCTAAAAACCCTTTTTAGGCGATTCTTTACATGTGAAGAACTACAGCTCTGGAAAAAATAAGAGAGCACTTCAGTTTCTGATTCAGTTTGTCTGATTTTCTATTTATAGGTATATGTTTGATTATCTATCTATCTATCTATCTATCTATCTATCTATCTATCTATCTATCTATCTATCTATCTATCTATCTATCTATCTATCTATCTATCTATCTATCTATCTATCTATCTATCTATCTATCTATCTATCTATCTATCTATCTATCTAGTCCAACACATTGGGTGTAATTTAATTTACCTTGGCTGCTCTGGAATGCTTTGATTACCAAAGAGGTCGAAGAAACATACAGCTCTGGAACAAAATAAAACACCACTTAAAAATTATGAGGTTTTTTTATTTTACCAAATTCATACCCTCTGGAATATAATCACAAGGAAGATGGATGATCACAAGCCATCAAACAAAACTGAACTGCTTGAATTTTTGCACCAGGAGTAAAGCAGCATAAAGTTATCCAAAAGCAGTGTGTAAGACTGGTGGAGGAGAACATCTGAGTGTGATTAGAAAACAGGGTTATTCAACCAAATATATTTCAAACCAAAAATATTTCTGAACTCTTAAATTTTTATGAATATGAACTTGTTTTCTTTGCATTATTTGAGGTCTGAAAACATTTTGTTATTTCAGCCATTTCTTATTTTCTGCAAATAAATAAATGCTCTAAATGACAATATTTTTATTTGGAATTTGGGAGAAATGTTGTCTGTAGTTTATAGAATAAAACAACAATGTTCATTTTACTCAAACATAAACTATAAATTAGATCTGGATCTCTTTATCCTGGATTTCAGAAACGTTTATTGAGGAGGAAATAATCTATATTGGGCCAATCACATTCTTTCTGCAAGAAAGAATCCTTCTCTTGGCATTTTCTCAGTGTCTTCACAAAGTAGAGTCACCTGGAATAGTTTTTCTCAGAGTCTTGAAGGAAGGAGTTTCTGGAGGTGCAGCTCATCCCAATTAAATCACCTCAAATCACCATCTCAGTTCATCAGGTTTAGATCAGGGGATTGTAAAGAACAAAATATTTTTTTTAACTGTTTACGACGTAATTACATATGTTTCCCTTGATTGTTTTCATGTCTCTAATATTAATCTACAATGTAGAAAATAAATTGAAAACATGAATAAAGAAAAACATGGTATAAAACTGTCTTAAAATTACAACAAAATCATTTAGTACAATTAACTCTTGGACAATTTGTCATCCATAAAAAAACAGGTATTAGCCCTAGTTAGACTAATATGAGGACTGGGGCACGTAGCTCCCTTGAGTGTTAGTGCTAAGGGATTTGGACATGGACAGACTTGATATCTGGGTCTGGAGGCATTTTGGAGGCATGGTGCCTTTGGGTTGTATTGATAAAGAGATGGTGTGAAAATGACTCTCAATATACTGAGTTGTAATTTGTAATCTATTAACATACAGTATTTTGTGACTGCAGGGTTAAAGTGTGTTTATTATGTGTTTGTGTTGGATGAGGAGGAAACCTGAGTGACACTTTCTCTGACTTATTTTGCTTCTCTGTTTGTCTCCCTCTTTTTCTCGTTCTGCTTGTCCGTACCTGTCCACACCTGCTTTAAAAAGAGTGAAAAAACCTTCAGCACTTAGTTTGAGTTTACTTTTTCTTCTCTTCCCCCCTCTCTTCACGCCTGCGCTGCCCCATCATCACCCCCTGGCAGTAGACACACGAAAACGATTCTCTCAGTCCTTCCCAACCCCACCCAGAATCACGGTCTTAAACATGAAGCTGCCAGAAAGAGTTCATTGGCTTGATTCCAAAGAAGAGGCAGGTGAGATTGTTTCTTTTTGGGTTTGCAGAAATTAGTATTTTCTTGGAGTTTGTTATGTACTGTAGAAGAACCATGGAAAAACCTGAAAGCAAGGGTTCTCAAACCTACACATGTGCCACATAGAACACCTGGATCAGGCCATGATGGAGTTTGTCTGTGTTGTCTCTCTAGTTTACTGAACTTGTTTTTGTATTTTTAGCCCTGATTCTCACCTTGCCTCTGATATTGCCTTGCCATGCTTTGACCCCTGGAATGTCTCTTGTTTTTGGTATGTTTAATCCCTGCTACTGCTGTTTACCAGTGTTGGTCCTGCTTGACCTGACTACTTGCTATATAACCCCTTTTTGTAATAAAGTCTGTTAATTGCGTCTGCGCATGTCTAAGTCCACCCTTTTAAACAGAGCTACCCCCCCTCACTCCAAATGGCAGGTTTTTTTGTATGGCTCCCTGAAGTTCCCTAATTTCCACTCACAGTATATTTTAAGTATCTAACACCAAGAAATGACTACTTCTGATTAAATGCATAGTTCTATAATACAGTCAGCAGAATTTCCTAAAGGAATTTGTATGGTAAAGTTGTAAAGCAGACATTTTCCGTTCATAGCTGTTCATAGCTGTTCATAGCTCACTGACTTGCCTGACTCTGAAGCATGTCTTATATTTTCCATCTTCTCATGCAGAAACCTGAGTCCTCCATTTTCCAGACTTTCTCAGCCACACAGAGCTTAAACGTTTGGAAACCTGTCGCCCGTATTACAGGCTCATTTAAACACCAAACCAGTCCCATATGTATAAAACGCTGGTCCTGATAGCTGTTGTTGGTAACAATATGAGCATAACATCAATTTTCACATTTTCATTTCAGATATGTTGTGAGAACTACACTAAAACACCTACACTCTTTTTTATTGTTCAACTCTAACATGCTTTGAAAATGTAAAAAGTGGATTATTTTTTCTGCCTCGCTCTTTCTCTCCCTCCCGTCCTATCTGTGATACGCCACTTCCCTGTAGTTCAGTCCATGTGTTCTCTGTTTACAGCATCTGGAACTGCTTAAACAGCCGGGAAGAAAAAAAGAAAAAAAATTACAATAAAAAAAGAAAGACCCCTGGTCTCAGGATAATGGCTGCCATGATTTGAGTTAGCAATGCTAGCTAATTACTGAACTGTAAAAATTACAAGACAATAAAAGTGAATCACATAATAAAACAATACATAGTTTAATATCTAGTTTAATATATATATACTTTTCCTTTTCTAAACAAATAAAACTACATATTACTCAACTTGCCAATCAGACAGACTGCTTAATATAACATAACAAACTGTCCTGGTTTCATATTTCTGCATCTTTTCTGCTTGTATTTTGCAGATATTTTGGTCTGGAGAAAAAAGCTCTAGAAAACCAAAAAACATCATAAATTTCACATTTAAAAACAACACAAAACTAATATAAGAATGTAGAGAAAACTCCTGATATTTAGTCTAGACATCCCACCCAACAAAAACCTTTTTTAAATAAATAATAGTTTCAGAAAATAGTTCAGAAATCAATATTTGGTGAAATAAATCTTTTTTTAATCACAGTTTTCATGCATCTTGGCATCATGTTCTCCTCCACCAGTCTTGGATAACTTTATGCTGCTTTAATCCTGGAGCAAAAATTCAAGCAGTTCAGTTTGGTGGTTTGATGGTTTGTGATC